>NW_028226249.1:0-57125 GCF_052327205.1 Somniosus microcephalus | reverse complement strand
GTTGTAATACAGTTCTTCATATGCCAGTAAATATTCTAAAATTATTTTAGTTCATTTTGTTCTGTTCAGCTTTTCCCAGGGGCATTTTAAGGAGCTGCCGAAAGGTTTAAAATTGTGGATGTTAAAAATCCTCCCCGTCGGGGAATTGAACCATGGTCTTGCGTGTGTCAGGTAGAGGTAGTCACCACTTTACAAACGATGAACTGAAGCATGCAGTATCTGTCAGAGCAATAATCGACCTGTGATCAGAGGGACAAAGAGGCAGAAGGGACAGAAATAAGAATAAGAACAGAAGAAATAGGTAAGAAGTCACACAACACCAGGTTATAGTCCAACAGTTTTATTTGAAATCACAAGCTTTCAGTGCGCTGCTCCTTCGTCAGGTGAAGTGGAGAGATGCATAAAGACACAGCATATATAGTCAGAGAATAATGCCAGATGATTACAGGTAATCTTTCTAACTGCCATTTATCACACCTCGGCAGAGAGATAATCACAGTGATCAAAGGTGTGAATGGTGTCCAAACAGGTTGGTCAGGAAAATATTACAGCAAAGAACAATGAGGTGTGGTCACAAGGGGTCAAATGTTGCAGATGCTGGGGTCTGTATGAAAAACAAAATACAGACAAATAAACATTTTTTGTTTTTTTTGCTGGAAATCACAGCAGGTCCGGCGGCATCTGTGCAGAGAGAACAAGCCAATGACGACTCGAGTCTGGGTGACTCTACGTCAGGTGGGGTTACATGTAGCGTGACATGAACCCAAGATCACGGTTGAGGCCGTCCTCATGAGTGCGGAACTTGGCTATCAGTTTCTGCTCGAAGATTTTGCATTGTCGTGTGTCACGAAGGCCGCCTTGGAGAATGCTCACCCGAAGATCGGAGGCTGAATATCCTTGACTGCTGAAGTGTTCCCCAACTGGGAGGGAACACTCCTGCCTGGCGATTGTTGTGCGGTGTCCGTTCATCCGTTGTCGCAGTGTCTCGCTGATGTACCATGCTCCGGGGCATTCTTTCCTGCAATGTATGAGGTAGACAACGTTGGCCGAGTCCCATGTGTATGTACCATGTACCTGGTGGGTGGTGTCCTCACGTGGGATGATGGTATCTATGTTGATGATCTGGCATGTCTTGCAGAGGTTGCCGTGGCAGGGTTGTGTGGTGTCGTGGTCGCTGTTCTCCTGAATGCTGGGTAATTTGCTGCGAACAATGGTCTGTTTGAGGTTATGCGGCTGTTTGAAGGCGAGTAGTGGAGGCGTTGGGATGCCCTTAGCGAGGAGTTCATCGTCATCGATGACGTGTCAAAGGCTGCGAAGAACATGGCGTAGTTTCTCCGCCCCGGGGAAGAACTGGACGACGAAGGGTACTCTGTTGGTTGTGTCCCGTGTTTGTCTTCTGAGGAGGTCTATGCGATTTTTTGCTGTGGCCCGTCGGAACTGTCGATCGACGAGTCGAGCATTATATCCCGTTCTTACGATGGCGTCTTTCAGCTTCAGTAGTTGTCCATCGAAATAGGAGCAGCAGTGGGCCATTCGGCCCCTCGAGCCTGCGCGACCATTCAATAAGATCATGGATGGACAGATCATCGACTCAACACCACCCTATTGAATACGATCATGGATGATCAGATCTTCGACTCAACGCCAGTTACCCGCCCGCTCCCCTTAAACCTTGACTCCCCTGTAGCTCAAATATATGTCTATCTCCGCCTTGAGCGTTCCAAAGATTCACGACCTTCTGAGAGATGAAATTCCTCCTCATCTCCATTTTACATGGGCGACCGGATATCCTGAAGCTTTGCCCCCTAGTTGTAGATTCCTCCAGGAGGGGAATCATCCGCCCTGCATCTATACTGTCAAGCAGCCTCAGAATCCTACACAGAGAGAGACAGGGACAAAGAGGAAGACAAAGGTAGACATACAGAGCGAGACACTCAGTTTGACGTCTTGCAGCGTGGTCTGAGCATTAAGGACTTCAGTTATGTTGAGAGTGTGGGATTGTTTTCCTCAGACGATTAAGAGGAAATTTAATAAGAGGCTTTCATACTTACAAAGGGATTCTGTAGTATGATGGTTATCATGTTTGGATCACATGGGACAGGTCCCCGATTCAAAACTACCGAGAAGATAATGAAATGCCCTCCATTTATAATGAGTGTATATGTGGTTGAATGTGCATGAAATATCTCACTGCCCCGTTATATTTGCTCTTTCTCTGCAGAGTTCTGCAGGCACTGCAACTCGATAGAGATACCGACAATGTCTCTCCCTTACTCCCGTTTCCTGCCCTGACGGTGCAGAAAGCCACACTTTCCAACGGATTTCAGTGGATTTGGGAGAAATTATTAAAGGATCCTGCAGCGCTGCCTCCATTAGTAGCAACAGTTAGAAGCCACATTTCAGCTGCGGCAACAAACCCGTCAGTTTCTCGCTGTTCCTCAGCTCGTGGAGTGAGTGAGGTGTTGAAAAGCAACAACATTCAGGTCGCCTGTCCCACGCACTCTCACCAATCAACCGCATCCACCTCAGACACTTGGATTTCTGTGATCAGTTATTCTCTATATTATAAAAAAGGATACATAGGCACTGGATAAGGTGCAGGAGAGATTTATTATATTCTAGAAGTGAGAGGTTATACCGATCAAGAAAAGCTCATCAGGCTCTTTTCTCCAGCAAAGGGAATACTGAGGGGTGACCGCATAGAGCACTTTAAGATAATGAACGTGTTTGATAGGGATCAACAGTAGGGCCACCAATATAAAATAGTCGCTCATAAATCCAAAATGGAATGCAGGAGGGACGTCTTTCCCAGAGAGTGGTTAGAATGTGGAAGTGGATAACACAGGGGTTTGTTGAGGCGAATAGCATAGATGCATTTAACGGGATACTAGATCAGCACATGAATAAGAATGAATGCAAGTATATATTGATGGCATTAGAGGAAGAGGGGTGGGAGGAGGCTCGTGTGGAGCATAAACACCGGCACGGACCATTTGGGTTGTACAGTCGGTTAGTCTGCCGTAAAAACTTTCGACTGCTTCGTAGTATTCTGACCACACACCACACAAAAATGGCAGATACACCATACGTCACACAATCATAGATAACCCAACGCACATCACACAAACATAACCGACCTGAAGTCAATCAAATATGGCCGATTAATTTCAGAAAATCATGGCTGCCGTATCGCACAGCACACAAACATGGCTGACCCACAGTACGTCAGACAATCATGGACGACGTGACATCACACAAGCATAGCCGAACTGCCGTCACACATATATGGCCGACCTGAGGTCACACAAATATAGTGGCCCGTGTTTGCCCTTTGCCCTGCGGCGGGTGATGCCAGAGTACTTTACCACGTCACAGTGACCGCAACTGCTGATTTCTCAATATGGATTCGGCTCCATCCCTGCGCTCAGTTTATATATAGATACATAGATACATTGAAGATAGGAGCAGGAGCAGGCCATTCGGCCCCTCGAGCCTGCTCCACCATACAATGAGGTCATGGCTGATCATACAAATTCAGTACCCTGTCCATGCCTTCTCCCTATATCCCTTGATACCCTTAGCCTTAAGAAATTTATCTAACTCCTTCTTGAATATATTTAATGAATTGGCCACAACTGCATTCTCTGGTGGAGAATTCCACAGGTTCACCACTCTCTGGGTGAAGAAATTCCTCCTCATCTCTGTCCTAAATTGCTTACCCCTTATCCTTCGACTGTGACCCCTGGTTCTGGACTCGCCGGCCTTCGGGAACATCCTTCCTGCATCTCGTCTGTCTAGACCTGTTAGAATTTTATAAATTTCAATGAGATCCCCGCTCATTCTTCTAAACTCCAGCGAGTATAAGCCCAATCGACCCAACCTCTCCTCATACGTCATTCCTGCCATCCCAGGTATCAGTCAGGTGAATCTTCGCTGCACGCCCTCCACGGCAGGAACATCCTTTCCCAGATAAGGTGATGAAAATTGCACACAATGTTGGTAGAATTTTGGAACTCTCATCCACAACACAGCAATTGTTAATTTTAAATCCGAGATGGATAGATTTTTGTTGACGAATGTTTTTAACGGATATGGGGCAAAGGCGGCTATATGGCGTTAGGTCACAGATCAGCCATGACCTCATTGAATGGTGGAATAGGCTCGTGCGGCAAAATGGACGCCTCCTGTTCCTAAAAGGCACTGGAGTTTAACCTGTTAAAACTGCACAGCTGGAAATTACAGAGCACTGGTAAACATCAGCCTCTTCCCTGACACAGACCGCATGACCCATCAGGGTTTGGCTCGCTGGGTACTCAGTCCGGTGGGAATAGCAAGCTCCCAGTGACAAGTTACTCAGTATGCACCGCCTGTGACCCCGAACCCCTGAAAAGTGCTAACAAAATAACAATCAGTTCTTTATGTTAGTATAAACAATTAATTTCGAAAATTACGTTATTGGAGAAACAGTAATGACGATACCAATCGACTGCAACAGGAAATATAAAGGCGAGCAGAATGGGAAGACAAGTGGCAGATGGAATGTAATACAGAGAAGTGTTAGGTGATGCATTTTGGCAGATGGAACAGGGAGAGGCAATATGCACTGATATTGGATTGCAAAATACTGCGGATGCTGGAAATCTGAAATAACAACAGAAAACGCTGGAAAAACTCAGCAGGCCAGGCAACATCTGTGGAGAGCGAAATAGTGTCAATGTTTCGGGCCGAAACCCTTCAACAGAACTAAGAGAGATGGCAGGAAATGAAACAAAAGACAGTGTGGGGGCTGAGAAATAAGGGAGAAGATGAAGGAAGAAACATTAACAGATATTCAACGTGAGATGAGAGAGAATAGGACAGGTAAAGAAACAAACAATGAAGTGTGAAATGCGCTGGCAGAGTGAAAGACAGCTGCCATGTGGGAGAGAGAGAGGAAAAGGATAATCACAATCCAAAAATGTGGATAAAAAATAAAAATATAATAGGGGCCGAGGATATGATCTGAAGTTGTTGAACTTGATATCGAGTCCGGAAGGCTGCAGAGTGCCTAATCAAATGATGAGGTGCTGTTCCTCGAGTTTACGGTGTGTTCCGTGGAACAATACAAGAGGCCACAGATGGTGAGGCCTGAGAGGGAATGGAACGCTGAGTTGAAATGACAGGCGACTGGAAGATCGGGATGATCCTTGTGGACTGAACGGAGGTGTTCTGCAAAGCAATCAGCCAATCTGCGTTTGGTCTCCCCAATGTAGAGGAGACCACATCGTGAGCAGCGAATACAGTATACTGGATTGCAAGGAGCACAAGTAAATCAATGTTTCACCTGGAAGGAGTGTTTATGGCCCTGGACAGTAAGAAGGGGTGCTGGTGCACGGTAAGGTGCTGGGCGAAGTGGAGGGGTGCTGTGGGTGATAGAGGAATGGACTAGGGTGTCTTGGAAGGAGCTGTCCCTATGGAATGCTGAAAGGGGAGGGAAGGGGAAGATGCGTTTGATGGTGGGATCACGTTGGAGGGGGCGGAAATGGCAGAGGATGATTGGTTGAATGTGGAGGCTGGTTGGTTGAAAGGTGAGGACAAGGGGAACCCTATCGTGGTTCCGGGAGGGCGGGGCAGGGGTGAGAGCAGAATTGCGGGAGATAGAACTGATACGGTCGAGGGCCGTGTCAACCATGGTAGAGAGGAATCCTCGGCTGAGGAAAAAGGAAGACATGTCAGAAGCTCTGGTGTGGAAGGTGGCATCGTTGGAGCAGATGCAGCGGAGACAGAGAAACTGGGAGAATGGAATAGAGTCCTTACAGGAGGCGGCTTGGAAAGAAGTGTAGTCCAGGTAGCTGTGGGAGTCAGTGGGCTTCTGATGAATGTTAGTCAATAACCTATCAACAGAGATGTAGACGGAGAAGTCGAGGAAGGGACGAGAAGAGTCAGAGATGAACCATGTGTAGGTGAGGGAAGGGTGGAAATTGGAGGCAAAGTGAATGAAATTGTGCAGTTCGGGGCGAGAGCAGGAAACGGCACCGATACAGTCATCAATGTACCAGAAAAAGAGTTGAGGGAGGGGACCTGAGTAGGCCTGGAACAAAGAGTGTTCCACATATCCCACGAAAAGGCAGGCATGGCTAGGACCTATGCGGGTACACATAGCAACACCATAATTTGGAGGAAATGAGTGGAGTCAGAGGAGAAGTTTTTCAATGTGAGAACAAGTTTAGCCAGGCAGAGGAGTGAGATGGTGGATGGCGACTGTTTGGGCCTCTGTTCAAGGGAGGAGCGGAGTGCCCTCAGGCCATCATGGTGAGGGATGGAGTTGTAGAGGTATTGTATGTCCATGGTGAAAAGGAGGCGGTTGGGGCCAGGAAACTGGAAACGTTAAAGTGGCAGAGGGGGTCAGAAGAGCCCCGGATGTAGGTGGGAAGAAACTGGACAAGGGGAGCAAATATAGTGTCGAGATAATTTCTGTGGGGCAAGAGCAGGCTGAACGATGGGTCTACCATGAAAGTCCTGTTTGTGGATCTTGGGGATGAGTGAGAAGCGGGCTGTGCGGGGTTGGAGAACAATGAGTTGGGTTGCCGTGGGGGTAAGATCTCCAGAGGAGATGAGGTCACTTAATTGCACAGTTTCAAACAGTGTGCACGGACAGAGGGTTCTGGGAGTTAATGAGCATAGGGCCATGAAGATGGCAGGATATATTTAGAGATTGGTTAACAAAGCATACGGGATCTTGGGCTTCATAAATAGAGGTATTGATTTCAAAAGTAGCGAAGTTATGCTGAACGACTATAAAGCTCTGGTTTGGCCACAACTGGAGTATTGCATCCATTTCTGATCACCACATTTTAGGGAGCATGGGAAGGCCCCTGAGAGGGTGCAGAGGAGATTTAAAAGAACGTGTCCGGCGATGGGTTTGTATAGGCTAGACGGGGAAAGGCATTTCCCACTAGTTGATAGTACAATGAAAAGGGTATACAGAATTAAGGCTTTGGGCAACAGATACAGGGAGGACTGCGAGAAAAAGCTTTGTTAGGTACCGAGAGGTGAGGACCTGGAATTGGCTGCTGACAGAAGTGCTGGAAGCAGAAACACTCAAAGTTTTCAAGGGGAGACTGGATAGGCACGTGAGGGAAATAAACTTGCAGGGCTACGGGGGTAGAGCAGGGGACTAGTGCTGACTAGATTCCTCTACAGAGAGCCGGCAGGGACTCGATGGTCCCAATGGCCTCCGTCAGTGCCGTTATGACTCTATGACTTTAAGTTATGTTAAAATTTTATAGAACCTTGGTGAGAATAAACTTGGAGCACTGTTCAGAGTTCTGGTCTCAATAGTATGAAAAGGATATTCAGGCACTGGGGAAGGAGAATGGCAATGATGCAATGGATGGGAAGTGAGATAGGCACGCAAGGGAGAAAGGAATAAAAAGATATGTCGATGGGGTGAGATGAAGAGGAAGAGGAGGAGTCTCATGTGGAGCATAAACACCGGCACAGACCTGTTGGGCCTAATGACCTATTTCTGTGCTGTATCTACTTGGTCAGTTATGTTAAACTTCTATAGGTCATGTCACACTTAGAGCACTGTGCATAGTTCTGGACTCCATACTATCCACAGGACTTGGAAACACTGGCAAAGTGCAGAAAATATGTCTGACAACAGCAACAACATGCATTTATACAGCGCCTTTAAAGTAATAAAGTGTCTCAAGGAATTACAGAGCAGCGTTATCAAACAACATTTTAGACCGAGTCACGTAAGAAAAATTAGGACAGATGACCAAAATCCTGGTCAGAGATAGATTTTAGGGTGCGTCTTAAATGAGGAGAGAGAGATACAGAGACGGAAAGTTTTAGGCAGGCAATTGAATGGCTTAGGGTCTAGGTCAGCAAGAACGATCAGATGGGTCAACGGTATTTGGTGTGCGTTAGGATAAGGGCGGCAGAGTTTCTGTATGGTGGAATATGGGAAGCCGGCCAGGAGAGCATCGTGATAGTCAAGTCTAGAAGTAACAAAGCCACGGATGAGGGTTTCAGCAGCAGAGGAGCTGAGGAGGGGTGGAGTAGGGCGATATTATGGAGGGGGATATAGGCCATGTTGGTGATGGAGCAGATATATGGTTGGAAGCACATCCTCGTGGTCCAATACTACAACAAGGTTGTGAACGGTCTGGTTCAGCCTCAGACAGTTGCCAGGGAGTGGGATGGAGTTGTCCTCTGGGGACCAGACAAAGTAATTGGCCATCCCAATATTTAATTGGATGTTATCGGAACTAAGAGTTTAAGGCTTTTGCGGGCTTTTTTGCAGAGGCCGGTGTCAGGAGCGGCACAGAGCGGTGCTACAGTGAGTACTTAAATTCACTTTTGCGGGTTTTTTTTGCAGGGGCTTATAAATCTCGCAGACCGGCGGCAGCGTTCCAGAGCCACATCACGTTTCAAAAAGTGACGCGGCAAGAGGAAGAAGATGATTCTGTGAGTATGGTCGGGTGGGTATTTATACTATTCTATAGTTTGACAGTTAAGGTTAATAATTTATAAAGATTAGAAGGTCTTAATTTTGCGGTTATAGTTTGCAAGGTCTCCGTTGTGTAGCGGGGACTGCTAGTAAAAAAGGGCCTTTGAGAATATCATTTAATTGTAGTTTAATTAGTGGTATTGTTTTGATTTAATTTAATTTAAATTAAGCAAAGGGTAAGTCATGGCAACACAGCTCGGCCACGTGGCATGCTCCTACTGCGCTATGTGGGAAATCAGGGACATGTCCTCTGTCCCCGACGAACATGTGTGCAGAAATTTATCCAGCTGCATCTACTGGCAGACTGGATTGCGGCGATGCAGCTGAGAATGGATACATACTGGAGCATTCACGATGCTGAGGCCGTCGTGGATATCACGTTTAATGAGCTAGTCACACCGCAGGTAAAGGCTGCACAGGCATAGGCGGGAAAGGAATGGTTGGTTGCCAGGCAGAGTAGTATGCGCAGGCAGGTAGTGCAGGGGTCCCCTGTGGCCACCACACTCTCAAACAGATATACCGCATTGGCTAATGTTGGGGGAGATGAATTATCGGGGGAAGGCAGCAGTAGCCAACTTCCTGGCAACATGGGTGGTTCTGCTGCACAGGACGGGAAGAAAAATAGCAGGAGAGCAATAGAGATAGGGTATTCTATTGTAAGGGGAATAGCTGGGCGTTTTTGCGGCTGCAAACGAGACTCCAGTATGAAATGATGTCTCCCTGGTGCAAGGATAACGGATGTCTCGTAGCAGCTGCAAGGCATTCTGGCGGGCGGTGGTGAACAGCCAGTTGTCATGGCGCATATAGGTACCAACGAAATAGGTAAAAACCGGGATGAGGTCCTCAAAGCTGAATATAGGGAGTTTGGAGGTAAATAAAAAAATAGGACCTCAAAGATAGTAATCTCAGAAATCTCAGAATGGCTACCAGCGCCACGTGCTAGTCAGAGTGGAAATAGAAGGATATTTCAGATGAATACATGACTAGAGGAATTTGCAAAGGGGAGCGATTAAAATTCCTGGGACAATGGAAGCCATTCTGGGGGAGGTGGAACCACTGCAACCTGGGCTGCTTGCTCCTGGGCAGGGCCGGGGCCAATGTCCGAGGGGGAGTGTGTTCTAGTGCTGTTGGGGAGGGTTTAAACTAAAATGTCAGGGGGTTGTGAATCTGTGCAGGGAGACAGAGGAAATGGAAGCAAGGATAGAAGCAAAAGACAAGAAGGAGCAAACCAAAACTGGAAGTCAGAGCAATCAAGGGGGTAAATCAAACATGGCCACAGTAAACAATAATTCTGAAAGCTTTACTAGTGTTAAAAAACAAGGCTGAAGGCTTTGTGTCTTAATGCAAGTAGCATTACTAATATGCTGGATGAATTAGCTGTGCAAATAGAAGAAAACGGATATGATATATTTGGGATTACAGAGACATGGCTCCTGGGTGACCAAGGCTGGGAATTCAACATCCAGAGGTATTCATTAATCAGGAAGGATAGAAGAGAAGTAAAAGAAGGTGGGGTAGCATTGCTGGTTAAAGTGGCGCTCAAAACAATAGTAAGGAAGGATATTAGCTTTGATGATGTGGAATCTGTATGGGTAGAGCTGCGGAATACCAAGGGGCAGAAAACTTTAGTGGGAATTGTCATACAGTCTCACAAACAGTAATGCTGAGGTTGGGGATTGCACGATACGGGAGATTAGAGATGCGTGCAATAAGGGCACAGCAGTTATCATGGGTGAATTTAATTTACATATAGATTTGGCTAACCAAACTAGTAACAATACTGTGGAGGAGGAATTCCTGGAGTGTATACAGAATGTTCTCCTGGACCAATATATAGAGCAACCAACTTGAGATCAGGGCATCTTAGACTGGGTATTATGTAATGAGAACGGATTAATTAGCAATCTTCTTGTGCGAGGCCCCTTGGGGAAGAGCGATCACAATATGATAGAATTCTTCATTAAGATGGAGAGTGAAGTAGTTGACTGAGAGACTAGGGTGCTGAATTTAAATAAAGGAAACTATGATGGCATGAGGCGCGAGTTGGCTAGGATGTATTGGGGAGCACTACATAAAGGGTTGGTGGTGGACAGGCAATGGCAAACATTTAAAGATAGCATGGATGCACTACAGAATTTGTTCATCCCTGTTGGCATAAAAATGAAACAAAAAGTTGACTCAAACTTGGCCAACAAGGAAAATTAGGGATAGCATAAGATCCAAGGAGAGGACATATAAATTGGCCCGAAAAAGCAGGAAACCAGAGGATTGTGAGCAGTTTGGAATTCAGCAAAGGAGTACAAATGGATTAAGTAAGAGGAGGTAAATAGAGTATGAGAGTAATCTTGCAGAGAACATAAAAACTGACTGTAAAAGCTTCTATAAGTATGTGAAAATAAAAAGATTGGTGAAGTGAAGCGTTGGTCCCTTGCCATCAGAATCAGGGGAAATTATAAAGGGGTACAAAGAAATGGCTGACCAATTAAATACATGCCTTGGTTTGGACTTCACAAAGGATGACACAAATAATCTCCCAGAGATGTTGGGGAGCATAGGTTCTAATGAGCGGGAGCAACTGAATGAAATTTGTATTTGTAGGGATAGGTGTTAGGGCAATAGAAGGGCTCTAAAGTCGATAAATCCCCAGGGCCTGATAATCTACATCCTAGGGTACTTATGGAAGCGGCCCTAGAAAATGTAGATGCATTGCTGGTCATCTTCCAAAATTCAGTAGACTCTGGAACAGTTCCCATGGATTGCAGGGTACCTAATTTAACCCCACTATTTTAAAAGAGGTAGTAGCGAGAATACGGGGAATCATAGACCGGTATGCCTGACATCGGCGGTGGGGAAAATGCTAGAGTCCATTAAAAAAGATGTAATAGCAGAGCACTAGTAATACAGTGACAGGATTGGACAAAGTCAACATGGTAAATGATGTTTGGCTAATTCCATGGTATTTTTTGAGGATGTTATTGTTAGAATAGATAATGGAGAACCAGTGGATGTGGTTTATTTGGACTTTCAGAAGTCTTTCGATAAGGACCCGCATAAGAGATTAGCATGCAAAGTTAAAGCACATGGGATTGGAGGTAAGGTATTGACTTGGATAGAGAACCAGTTGGCAGACAGGAAGCAAAGAGTTCGAATAAACGGGTCATTTTCCAAGTGGCACGCAGTGACTAGTGGGGTACCGCAGGGATCGGTGCTAGGACCTCAGTTATTCACGATATATATTAATGATCTAGACGAGGGAACAAGATGTAATATCTCCAAGTTTGCAGACGACAAACAGATGAGTGTGCGTGTGTGCTTTGAGGAGGATGCAGACAAAAAGCAATATGATTTGGACAGTTTGCGTGAATGGGCAGATGCATGGCAGATGCATTATAATGTGGAAAATGCTAGGTTATCCACTTTGATGGCAAAAACAGGAAGACAGATTATTATCTGAACGGCATTAGATTGGAAAAAGTGGAAGTGGAAAGAGACCTGGGTGTCCTGGTGTGCCTCTCGCTGAAGGTAAGCATGCAGGTGCAGCAGGCAGTTAACAAGGCAAATGGTATGCTGGCCTACAGAGCGAGAGGATTCGAGTACAGGAGCAAGAATTTCTTGCTGCAGTTGTGCTGGGCCTTGGTGAGACCACACCTTTTGTATTGTGTGCAGTTTTGCTCGCCTTATCTGAGGAAGGATGTTCTTGCCATGGAGTGAGTGCAGCGATGATTCACCAGACTGATACCTGGGATGGCAGGAATGACGTATGAAGAGAGATTGCGTCGATTAGGCATATATTCGCTAGAGTTTAGAAGAATGAGAGGAGATCTCTTTGAAACTTATAAAATTCTAACAGGTCTAGACAGACTAGATGCAGGAAGGATGTTCCCGATGGCGGGGGAGTCCAGAACCAGGGGTCATAGTCTAAGGATATGGGGAAAGCCATTTAAGACTGAGATGAGGAGGAATTTCTTCACCCAGAGAATGGTGAACCTGTGGAATTCTCTACCACAGAAGGCAGTTGAGGCCAATTAATTAAATATATTTTAGAAAGATTTAGATATATTTCTTAAGGCTAAAGGGATCAAGGGATATCTGGAGAAAGCTGGGACAGGCTAATGAATTGAATGATCAGCGATGATCTCATTAAATAGTGGAACAGGCTCGAGGGGCCGAATGGCCTGCTCCTGGTCCTATCATCTATGTTTCTATGTTTCTATGTAAGGCTGAGGTGAAAGATTAAAATGTTTGGGAATTTTCTTTAGAAAAAATGAGACATGAAGATGAGAACTAATAGAGATCTTTAAATTGATGCTTGAGTTGGACACAGTAGATCTGGAGAGAATGTTTCCTCTTCAGGGAGATTCCAAAAGCTAGGACAAAAGTTGAAGAAAGTTACTAATAAATAGTATACGGGAATAAGATGGCGTCCAACACCGCCTTCAGTGTGCCAGTGCAGCCTTCGGTCGCCTGAGGCAGCGAGTGTTTGAAGACCAGGACCTCAAACTTAGCACCAAGCTCATGGTCTACAGAGCAGTAGTGATTCCCGGCCTGCTGTATACTTCAGAGACATGGACCATGTACAGCAGGATCATCAAAGCATTGGGGAGGAAACACCAGCACTGCTTCAGCCAGATCCTGCAAATCCATTGGCAGGATAGGTGCACCAACGTCAGTGTCCTCGGTCAGGCCAACATCCCCAGAATGGAAGCTTATACAACGCTCAATCAGCTCCGGTGGACGGGTCACATTGTCCGCATGCCCGGTACAAGTCTCCCTTAACAAGTGCTGTACTCAGAGCTCCGACACGGCAAGAGAGCCTCATGTGGGCAGAGGAAACGCTTCACGGACACCCTCAAAGCCTCGTTGAAAAAGTGCAACATCTCCACCGACTCATGGGGACCCCTGGCCCAAGACCGCATGAAGTGGAGGAAAAGCATTCGGGGAGGCACCGAACAACTCCAGCCTTTTCGCTGGGAACAAGCAGAAGCCAAGCGCAAGCAGTGGAAGGAGCGCACGCCAACCGAAGCACCCCACCCGCCCGCCTCTTCAACCAGCGTCTGCCCCACCTTTGACAGAGACTGTAGGCCCCGCATTGGACTCATCAGTCACCTGAGAACTCAACTTTAGTGCGGAAGCAAGTCTTCTTCAGTTCCCAGGGACTGCCTAAGAAAGAGAGAAGGGAATGAAACATTTCTTTACTCTGCTAGTAGTTATAATGTAGAACTCATTGCTCTCAAAAGGAAACTAGACAAGTACATGAGGGGAAACGGAGTAGGATAAAAGATGTGTTAGATTGAATTGGAGGAGACTCGTGTGGAGCATAAGCACTGATACAGATTATTTGGGCTGGACGACCTGTCTCTGTGTTTTATATTCTGTGCAATGTAATTATCTATACTACAGACCAGCTCCATCTGCCTCCCTATTGGGGAGGCTCTTACTCTGGACGCTGCAGATGAGTTGCTGCACTAAGTCGCTGAACTGACTCTTTACAGAAGAGCTAAAACAAACTAAAGGTCCTGTCCCGAAAGATAATGTTGGACATGTCAATCAAAATTGTGTCGTGCCCTAAACACAGTGCTTTCCCCGCCGCTTGGTATATTTTCAGATCGCCAGCAATTCCTGGTGTAATTTAGTTAAAGGAAGTCTGGGACAAAATATTACATTCCTGGATTGGGAACACGGGGTCCCGCCTCTGGGCTGTGTTCAGTTGTTCTGATTGTTGATATATTCAATAATTGAGGTAACCGGATATTTCACCGCGCTCTTGAACTGCTCTCTGAACTTGGACTGAGTCACCCCGTAAATAAATTTGTTTCTGCAGCAACTAAAAATGTGCAGTAGAGATCCGACTTGTTGGAAGATGTATAAAGAATCCTTGTAACCTGAGGAATTTGTTCCTGTAATGCTTTAATAAAATAAATCTATAAGATATATCAACCATAGAATTATGTAGCTGCCAGATATGGTGAAGAGTAATATCACATACTTCCTCCTGCTCTCCTTCGCTGGGTCACTGCGATTCTTTCACTTGCTCTCACCCCTCAGTCCCTTACGGACTCGACTGGCCACTAAAATGTGTCTGACAGTCAGGGCGTTAAGTAACAAAATTAAAGCGAATGGGAGCAATGGGGTTAAAATAGTATTAAGCCAGTCAAATCCCAGCCATCCTAGCTCTGTATAATAGCTGGCTTTAGTATAACAGAGACACGGTACGTTGTCTATTATTTTTGCAGTTTGCATGGTAAAAGAGCAGGGAACGTTTTTTAAACAAAGCAGGATGCACTTTGTTGATAGAATCACAACCGCCTTTTTCCCGGTGCAATATTTTGTTTTCAGCTTCTGGCAACAAATGGCCACAAATCGATCAAAGGGGAAAGGGATGGTAAACCAGACAGAACAATCTGCGTCTTCATAAACCAGGACAAAGTTCGCACAACACACAGGGGTAAAGTCCAAGATGGTTCCCAGTAAATAGTAGTAACTGATCCTCAACAGTATGGAGTTACTCCGAGAGTGAGGGCAGCGGAACTGAGAGGGAGTGAGAGCGGATCCTGAGGATATTAAAAGCACGGCAGAGTGAGGCCCGAGAGCAGAGGCAGCGGACATGAGAGGGAGCGAGAGCAGAGCCTGAGGATATTAAAAGCACGGCAGAGTGAGGCCCGAAAGCAGAGGGAGCGGACATGAGAGGGAGCGAGAGCGGAACATAAGGATGTTAAAAGCGCGGCAGAGCGAGGCCCGAGAGCGAAGGCAGTGGACCAGAAAACAGAAATAAGGAGTGACATCACAGGAAAGCAGTGAAGTAATTGGTTGGCCAGTATTTCCCATTTTACCTTGGGCATTGGTTTAAATTAAGAGCTGGGATTAAAAGCTAAACCTTCGAAAACAGGGAGCTAATTGGTGAGTATCTGGTAAGTGTTTTTACCTGATTTTCTTCATGTTTTTAAGTTTATTCCAGTTAGGATAGTAAATAGTCTGTTAATTAGAGGTATGGCAGGCTAGCTCACACACGTGGAATGCATCCTGTGCTATGTGGAAGTCCTGGGCGCCTCCCGTGGTCTGGGCGACTAAATGTGCGGGAAGTGTCGCCAGCTGCAGCAGCTCGAGCACCGGATTACGGAGCTTGAGCGGTGGCTGCAGTCACTGCTGTGCATCTGCGAGGCTGAGAGCAACTTGGATAGCACGTTTCGGGAGGTGGTCACCCCGCAGATTAAGATTGTCCAGAGAGGGAATGGGTGACCGTCAGAGAGAAGAGGAGTGTCAGGCAGATAGTGCAGTAGTCCCCTGAGCCCATCTTGCTCACCAACCAGTGCTCGGATCTGAGTACTGGTGAGGGCGATGGGTCCTCTTGGGAGTGCAGCCAGTGCCAAGTCCACAGCACCACGGAAGGGTCAGCTGCACAGGCAGGGGGAAGAGGAGAGGGAGAGCAATAATAACAGGGGATTCAATAGTTAGGGGAGCAGACAGGCGTTTCTGCGGCTTCAGACGTGACTCGAGGATGCTATGTTGCCTCCCTGGTTCCAGTGACAAGGATGCCACTGAGCTGCTGCAGGACATTCTGAGGGGGGAGTGTCAACAGTCAGAGGTCATGGTCCATATCGGTACCAATGACATAGGTAGGAAGAGGGATGAGGTCCTGCAGGCAGCGATAAGGGTACTTGGAAAGAGGTTAAAATGCAAGACGCCAGGATAGTAATATCCGGATTACTACCAGTGCCACGTGCTAGTGAGTACAGAAATAGGAAGATAAAGCAAATGAATGTTGTTATGTCCGTGTATAATCAGACACAGACTGCGGAGAATGGTACAAACGGTGTTTACTCAACGTGGCTCAGACTGCAACTGATCTGTGCAGATTACTACTCAACTTTATATACAGGTGTGGTCACTGCCGGTACGAAAGTATGCATGAGCTGTAAAAAGTAGTTCCCCCCTTAAAGGTACATACATTACAATTCCTCCCCTTTTAGATGAAAAGTGCCATAACACTCATTTAACAATTAAATTTCAAACTAATTACAATTAACACTTTTAACATGCAACATTAGCTGAAAATAGTCTATTTATAAATTCAGTCTTTGGGGAGGCTTCCTGATCCTTTCTGGATACCACCTTTCCCGAGTGTCTTACTCTTGGTGTGGAGGAGATTCTGGCCCCCTGTCATCGGTTGGTTCATCAGCTTCCGATGATACTGTTTCTGGTGTAGTTGCGACCGTACGTTGGGTTCATCACCAGGTACATTTGGGCGAGGCATGGGGTTGACTTGTTCCTGTGACTCTAGGATCTGGTCAGCATGGCGTCTCACGATGCTCTCCCCAACGTCCACTGTGTACATTAGTGGGCCCTGCCGTGTGCGTATCGTTCCTGGTTGCCATTTTTCTGTTCGGTAGATGCGGGCCAAGACTGGTTGCCCTACATTGAAGCTCCTTGTTGGCTTCTCATGGATGTGCTGGAATTGCTTACTCTCAACATCTCTTCGTACGTTTGGTCTGAGCAAATCCAGGCGAGATCTTAACCATCGGTTAAAGAACATCATGGCCGGGGCCTGGTTGGTGACTGGATGTGTCGCATTCCGGTAGGCGAACAGGAAATTGTCCACCTTGTGCTGCAGTGGAATGTTGTCATTGTACATAGCATTTATTGCCTTCTTAAAGGTTTGTACGAAACTCTCAGCCAATCCATTTTTGGCTGCATGATACGGGGCGGATGTGTAATGCCTTACCCCATTCATTTTCAAGAACCTCCGGAACTCTTTGGACAAAAACTGTGGTCCGTTGTCGGAGCAAATCTGTTCTGGCAAGCCATTCCTGGCGAAAATGGTCCGCAGAACTGCAATAGTTTTCTCCGTGGTTGTGGAGGACATTTTGATGACCTCAGGCCATTTCGAGTGCGCATCCACGGCTATTTAAAACATTGAGTCCATGAATGGACCAGCCAAATCAATATGCACCCGTTGCCATGGAGATGAACGCCACTCCCATGAGTGTAGAGGGTCCTGTGTTGGTGCGTTTTGGACTCTCTGGCATCCTGAGCAGCTGGTGGTCAGGCCCTCGATTGTTTATCGATTCCCGGCCACCACACATAAGCCCTGGCTAGGCTTTCATTTTTACCCCCCCAGATGACCCTCATGAAGCTCATTGAACACTCTATACCTTAACTTGGGTGTAATTACCACTCGGGATCCACACATCAAGGTCCCCCGGGACAATGACAGCTGTTCTCTCCTTGTCGAGAATGCTGGCAACAGTGAGTCGCCATGTGCTGGCCATCCCTTCACCATCAAATTATCTACCCGAGACAGTGTTGGGTCATTTCGGGTTTCCTTTTCGACACAAGCGTTAGTTACCGGTAGGTATTCAACTATAGTCGAATGGAATATTTCAACAGGATCCACTGCTGGTGCTTCCTCCGCAGTAGGCAGTGGCAGGTGTGATAGCCCATCAGCATTTGTATGCTGTTTCGTGCCCTTATAATGAATCTCATAGTGGTGAGCCCCTAGAAAAAGTCGCCATCTTTGTAGTCGTTGCGCAGTCATCACCAGAACGCACTTCTTTGAATTAAAAATGGAGACAAGATGCTGGTGATCAGTCAGCAAGGTGAATTTCTGCCCGTGCAAATAGTGATTGATCTTTTTCACTCCCCACATTAGGCTGAGGGCCTCCCTGTCAATCTCGGCGTAGCTACGCGCGGCTGAGGTTAGTGATCGTGACGCAAAGGCTATTGGCCTGTCGGAGCCATCCGAGAATGTGTGCGACAGCACCGCTCCAATGACGTAGGGTGACGCATTACATGCCAACCGAATTGTTAATGCTGGGTTGTAATGGGCCAATACCTCTTTCGATGTGATTAGTGTTTTGCTCTTCTGGAAAGCTCGTCTACATTCGTCACTCCACTTCCATGGCACCCCAGTTTGCAGTAAGGTGTTCAGTGGGTGTAGCATTGTAGACAAATTTGGCAATAACTTATGGTAGTCGTTTACCAGACCGAGGAACGACCTCAGTTGTGACACGTTTTCCTGTGCTGGAGCCTTGACTACTGCCTCAATCTTCTCTGGGGCATTATGTAACCCCTCTTTATCGATAACGTGGCCACAATACGAGATCTGTTTTCTAAAAAAACTCGCACTTGGGGCGGTTAGCTCGGAGCCCATATTCCTGCAATCTAGTGAGCATCCACTCCAGTTTGGCAAGGTGATCACTGTATTTTTCGCCCGTGACCAGGATGTTGTCCAAATAACACTGGGTCACTGGGATCCCTTGCAGGACTTGTTCCATTGCCCTCTGCCAAAGAGCCGGAGCTGATGCTACCCCGAATACCAGCCGGTTGTATTGGTAGAGACCTTTATGGGTGTTGATTGTGAGGTATTTTTTCATGCTTCTTCTACCTCCATTTGCAGTTACGCCTGGGCCAGACCAATCTTAGTAAAGCGTTTCCCTCCAAATAGCGAGGCGAAAATATCTTCAATCCGTGGAAGTGGATATTGTATGGTGTGAAGGAACGGGTTCACTGTTACCTTAAAGTCCCCATAGATGCGAACCTTCCTTGGTTCCCCAGGCGTGCTGCTCAATGACTTTTTCATCACAGGGACGATGGGTGTATCCCACTCGCTCCAGTCTACCTTGGACAGTACTCCTTAACGTTCCAGACTCTCCAGCTCTGCTGCGACGGCTGGGCGGATCGCATAAGGAACCGGTTTGGCGTTAAAAAAATTTGGGTTTGCGTTTTCTTCAATATTAATCGTCACAGTCAAGCCTTTTAGTGTTCCGAGTCCTTGCTGGAACACTTCTTTTGCATCAGTTAGGATCTTTGACAGTCGCCCAGGTGTGACGTTGTCATCCTTTTTGTCAGCCACAGTCAGTGCCTGTATGGAATGCCAATCCAGTTGTATTTTCCAAATCCATTCACGTCCCAGCAATGGTGGTCCTCCATCTTGCAATACATACAGGTCTCGTTTTGGTGTGTCCTTACCGTTATATGTAACGGTCACCCTTATTTTTCCTTTGGGGTAGTCTTTTTGCCCCATGTACATCTTCAAAATAATGCTTGTGTCTCTCTCGGGTATGTGTGAGAATAGCCACTCGTAGTTCCGTCGGTTTATGACTGTTAGGGATGATCGTGTGTCCAATTCCATCTTTACCTGGACTCCTGCTATCTTGAGAGTGACCCAAATGGTTCAGTGATCCTCTGTTGTGATCACATTATGTAGTTTCAGACAACTCAGTTCCCTGCTTTCGGAGTTGTTATCACTCTTTTGTTCGTCTGAACTATTCTACGTTATCTTATGTACCTTCTTGTGCTTTCCTTTGGTCGGTTTCTTATTGCTGGTTTTCTTTCCCGACCTGCAGACTCGTGCTATGTGTCCTACTTTTCCACACTGTCTGCACACTTTGTCTTTGAACCAGCAATCATTCTGGTCGTGTGTTGTTCTGCTGCAGCGATAGCACTTCTCTGTTCCATATGACATTTCGTTTGTGCCATATTCTTGCAGTCTTTGTTGTATCTCTGCAGCGCCCCGTGCTGTTGCTTCATATGATACCGCAAAGCTGAAAGCCTTTTCCAGCGTAAGGTCCTTTTCAGATAAAAAGCCGTTTCTGGGTTCCTTCCCTTTGAAGCCCATACACAAATGTGTCCCTTAAGGTATCTGCCAGTCCCGCACCAAACTGGCAGTGTTTTGATAGTTTGCGCAGTTCTGTTAAATAATCAGCATTGCTTTCATCCTTATGCTGGTTCCATTTGTGAAACTTGAACCTTTGTGTTATCATCAGCGGTGTGAGGTTTAAATGTTCCTTTAGTATCGTTACTATGTCTTCAAAACTCTTTTCCATTGGCTTCGTTGGGGTTACTAGATTTTGCAATAACCCATATGTCTTTGCACCCATTAAATTCAACAATACCGATGCTTTCTTTTCATCTGCCACCCCATTTGCCTTGCAGTACACTTCTATTCGTTCGACATATTTAGTCCAGTCTTCGACTTCATTGTCAACTGCGGTGACCCGGGTTCGAATCCGGCCTCGGGTGACTGTCTGTGTGGAGTTTGCACATTCTCCCCGTGTTTGCGTGGGTTTCCTCCGGGTGATCTGGTTTCCTCCCACAGTCCAAAGATGTGCGGGTTAGGTTGATTGGCTATGATAAATTGACCCTTAGTGTTAGGGGGATTAAATACGTGGGGTTACGGGGATAGGGTGGGATATGTGTTGGTGTAGGGGTTACGGGGATCGGGTGGGATATGTGTCGGTGCAGGCTCGATGGGCCGAAATGGCCTCTATCTGCACTGTGGGGTTTCTGTGATTCTGTGTGTGATTCTTCGGCATTTTGGGTGTGGTTTAAAATGGCGTCTCCCAATGGCTTAAAATGGCGTCTCCCGCGCTTTCCTTCATCCCCCGCTGCTGCCAGTTCTCCTGGCAATGGCGGCGCCCTGTAGGTTTCATGCGCTTCTCTCTCCCTCTCTCTGACGCTGCTCGGCCCCTGAACACCGACTGTGCCCTGTGCGCTCTGCCCTCTCTCTCTCTCCCCCGTCGACGCTGCTCGGCCCTTTGCTGTGCCGCTCGGTCGGGCTCTAGCCCGCCGCTGTCCGGTAAGGGTCTGCGCACTACCTGTTGCCAGATCGTTTTGCTGGACCACGTCGACTGGAAAGCGAAGCCTGGCTCTCGACAGCCTCCCCCGCAATTCTCGAGTCTCTGCTGGATGACTGCGCGGTTGCCCGTGGTCGACGCTAGAGTCTCTGGCCTTGACCTCCAATCCACTGAATTCCAGGAACGAATCCCCGGGAGGTGATGCAGAGTTGCAGGTAGATTCGAACCTGACTCGTCGGCAAAGTTCTGCCCGTGTATAATCAGACGCAGAATGCGGAGAATGGTACAAACGATGTTTACTCAACCTGGCTGAGAATGCAACTGATCTGTACAGATTACTACTCAACGTTATATACAGGTGTAGTCACTGCCGGTACTACAGTATACATGAGCTGTAAAAAGTAGTTCACCCCTTAAAGGTACATACATTACAAATGTGAGTCTGGGGAGATGGTGTAGGAGGGAGTGCTTTAGATTCCTGAGGAATTGGAACCGTTTCTGGGGGAGGTGGGACCTCTTCAAGCCAGACGTGTTTCAACTCAATGGAAACGGGACCAATAACCTCGCGGGAGGGTTTGCTGGTGCTGTTGGGCAGGGTTTAAACTAGCCCTGCACGGGGATGGACACCTATGTATAGAGTCAATAGGGAGGGAACAAATACTGGAATTTAAAAAAGAAATGTAGAAACTAAATTGGAGGGACAGAGGAATCAAGGGCTAGATAGCAGTCAACAAGGAGGTTTGCCTGTACTAAGTGGTATATACTTGAATGCAAAGGGTATAGCGAACAAGGCAGATGAGCTGAGCACAGGTAGGTACTTGGGACTGTGATATTAGAGCTATTACAGAGACGTGGTTGAAAGAGGGGCTGGTATGGCCGCTCAACATTATTGTTATAGGATTTTCAGCCGGGATAGAGATGGAGGTAAAAAGGGAGGGGTAGTTGCTGTATTGATTAAAGAAACTATTACAACTGTGAGGAGGGATGATATGATGGAGGGATCATCAAACGATGCCATAAGAGTCGAATTGAAAAACAAAAAGGGGCGATCACACTGCTGTCAGTGTACTACAGACCCGCAAACAGTGAGTGGAAGAGAGAAGAACAAATACTTAGATACATTTTTGAGAAGGGCTAAAACTATAGAGAGGAAATAGTATGGGATTTCAACTACTCCACAATTAAATGGTATACATTTAGTGTGAAGGGTTTAGAGTGTGAGGAATTCCTAAAATGCATGCAGGACAAATTTTTTAGCCTCTATGTAGCAAGCCCAACAAGGGTGGAGAACAGTTCTGGACTTTGTTTTAGGGAATGAAGCTGTAAAGGTGGAAGGCATATCAGTGGGGTTCATTTTAGTTATACTTAGCATAATTCTATTAGAATTAAGGTAGTTATGGAAAAGGACAAGAATAGACCAGGAATAAAAATTCCAAATTGTGGAAAAGCAAATGTTGCTAAGCTCAGAAGGGAATTAGCCATAGTGGACTGGAAGCTGCTACTTGAGGTAAATCAGTGTCAGAGCCGTGGGAGGCTTTCAAGGCGGAGCTCCGGAGGGTCAGATCAATTATGTGCCATTAAAGAATACAGGTTGGACTAACAAATCTAGATCCCCCTGGATGTCTAGGGACATGCAGGATAAGATAAAGAAATAAAGGGAGGCGTATGACAGATACCGAGGGCTAAATACTCCAGAATATTTAGAATAGTACAGAAAGTGCACGGGCACAATTAAAAAGGATATTAGGATAGCAAAGAGAGCGAGAGCATGAAAAATTCTTGGCAAGTAAAATCAAGGAAAACCCAGAGATGTTTTATAAATATATTAAGAGGATAACTAAAGAAGTTGTAAGGCCTGTTAGAGATCATGCGTGTAATCTGTGTGAGGAGGCAGGAGGCGTCGGTAGGGTTCTTAAAGAATACATTGTTTTCAGAAGGAGAGATGCGAAGCAGGCATTGCCATCAGGGGGGAGGAGTGTGAGATATTCGATGAAATAAAGATAGTGAGAGAGGATGCCTTAAGTGGTTTAGCAGATTCAAATGTGGATAATTCCCAAGGCCCGGATGAAATGCATCCCACGCTGTTAAGCGAAGCGAAAAAGTAAATAGCAGAGGCAATGACCATCATTTTTCAATACTCTCTGTCTTCAGGTGTGGTGCCAGATAACTGGAGCACTGTTAATGTGGTGCCCTTCTTTAAAAAGGGAGAACTGGATAGACCGAGTAATTACAGGCCAGTAAGCCAAACCTCGGTGGTGGGAATACTATTGGAATGAATTCTAAAGGACAGGATAAATCTTCATTTAGAAAGCCACGGATTAATCAACGATAGTCAGCACGGATTATTTAAGGGAAGGTCGTGTCTTACAAACTTGATTGAATTTTTTGAGGAGTTAAACAAGGAGGGTAGATGAGGGTAGTGCATTTGATATAGTGAATAAGGACTTTAGCAAGGCTGTTGATAATGTTCCACATGGCAGACTGATCACGAAGTTGAAAGTCAATGCGATCCAGGAATAAGTGTCAAGTTTAATTCAAAACTGGCTCAGAGACAGGAAGCAGAGTGTAATGGTTGATGGGTATTTTTGTGGCTGAAAGGCTGTTTTCAGTGGGGTTCCGCAGGGCTCAGTACTAGGTCCCTTGCTATTTGTGGTATATATCAATGATCTAGACTTGAATATAGGGGGCATGATTAAGAACTTTTCAGTTGATACTAAAATCGGCTGTGTGGTTGATACTGAAGAAGGAAGTTGTAGACTGCAGGAACTTATCAATAAATTGGTCAGGTGGGCAGAACAGTGGCAATTGGAGTTCAATCTGGAGAAGGGTGAGGTAATGCATCTGGGGAGGGATAAAAAGGAAAGGAAATACACGTTAAATGTTACGACACTGAGTAGTGTAGAGGATCAAAGGGACCTTGGAGTGCATTTCTACAGATCCCTGAAGGTCGCAGGCCAGTTAGATAAGATTGTTAAGAAGGCATACGGATTGCTTCCCTTCATTAGCCATGGCATGGAATATAAGAGCAGGGAAATTATGCTTCAACTGTATAAAACTCTATTTAGGCCTCAGCTAAAGTACTGCGTACTGTGCTGGTCACCATATTACAGGAAAGATGTGATTGCACTAGAGAGGCTACAGAGGAGTTTTACAAAGATGTTGCCGGGATTAGAGAATCTTCTCAATGAGGAAATACTGGAAAGCCTGGGATTGTTTTCCTTGGCACAGAGGAGGCTGAGGGGAGACCTTGTTGAGGTGTATAAAATTTTGAGGGGCCTCGATAAATTGGAGAGAAAGGACCTATTTCGCTTCGCAGAGTGGTCGGAAACCCGGGGGCAAAGATATAAAGAAATTGTTGGAATGTTTAGAGGGGTTCGAGGGGACATGTCTTCACCCAGATGATTGTGGGGGTCTGGAACCTATTGCCTGAAATGTCGGTAGAGGCAGAAACCCTAACCAAAATTAAAAAGTACTTGGACCAAGAGCTGGGAAGTGGAATTAGGCTGGATAGCTCTTTGTTGGCCAACGCGGACACGATAGGCCGAAATGGCCTCCTTCCATGCTGTAACTTTCTATGATTCTAGGATTCTATATGATGCGGGGGAGATGCCCGAGGAATGGCAATTACCAAATGTGACACAATTTTTCAAGAAATGGTGTAAGAACAATCCTAGTAACTACAGGCCCGTCAGTTCAACATCAGTGATGGGTAAAGTTTTAGAAACAATAACCAAGGAAGAAATTAACGGGCACTTGGTGAGATTTAAGCTAATTAAGGAAAGCCAACATGGATTTGTAAATGGCAGATCGTGTTTGACTAATCCAATTGAATTTTTTGAGGAAGTATCAGGGAAGATCGATGAAGGGAATTGCAATGGATGTTGTCTACATGGGGTTTAGGAAGGCGCTTGACAAAGTACCACACTGAAGTCTGGTTAACAAAATTGAGGTTCATGGAATAGGTGCATCAGTGGCATCTTGGATATGGAATTGGCTTAATGACAGAAAACAGCGAGTTGTATGAAATGGCTTCGTTTCCGAATGGAGGATGGTAGACAATGGTGTTCCCCAATGGTCAGTGCTGGGGCCACTGCTTTTTTTGATATATTTAAATGACCTGGATATTTGAATACAAAGTAAAATTCCTAAATTTGTCGAAACACCAAATTTGTGGCAAACAATGAGGATGATACCAATCGAAAGGCTAGCAGAATGGGCATACAAGTGGCAGATGGAATTTAATACAGAGAAGTGTGAGGTGATGCGTTTTGGCAGACGGAACAGGAAGAGGAAATATGCAGTTAACGGCACAGTTTTAAGGAGTGTGAAGGGACGGACGTACCTGGGAGCTAATGTGCATTGACCCCTGAAGGTGGCAGGACATAACGAGAGTGTTGTTAACAAAGCATATTGGATCTTGAGCTTCATATATAGATTATTGTGTACAAAATTAGAGACGTTATGCTGAACGTTTATAAAGCGCTGGTTAGGCCATCACTGGAGTATTGCATCCAGTACTCGTCACCACACTTTAGGAAGGATGTAAAGGCCATTGAGAGGGTGCAGAGGAGATTTACCAGATTGGTTCCGGGGCTGGGGATCTGAGCTACAAGTACAGGTTGGAGCAGCTGGTGTTATTTTCTTTATATGAAAGGACGTTGTAGGTTGATTTGATAGAGGTGTACTAGGTTATGACGGGTTTTGATAGGCTAGACAGGGAAAGGCTGTTCCCACTAGTTGATGGTATAAGGGCTAGATTACACAGATTTAAGATCCTGTGCATGAGATATCGGGGGGAATGTGTGGAAAAACATATTTACACAGCGAGTGGTGAGGACCTGGAACTCTCTGCCCACAGAAATGGTGGAAGCAGAGACACTCACTCTTTTCAAGGGGAGATTGGATCGGCACCTGAGGGAATAAACTTGCAGGGCTACGGGGATAGAGCGGGGGAATGGGACTGACTGGATATCTTTACAGAGAGCCGACAGAGACACGATGGGCCGAACGGCCTCCTTCTGTGCCGTTATGACTCTATGAACCAATGGCACTCACAAGGGGTGGCGCCTCATCATTCATCTGGCTCCAATGTAGAGAATAGTGCAGGAGTGACGCGACCTTCTGGAAGTCCATTTCAACACTGACAGCAGAAAGTGTTGTTTCTTATTTGATCAACTTAACAATTAGAGTAAATGGATATTTTACTGCCTTAAGCACCTCCTTTCTGAATTTAGTCTGAGCCAGCGCATAAATACATGTGTTTGTACAGGAGCTGAGCAGTTGAAACATATCTCCAGTGTATTCAGCGATAAGGAAAGGGTCTCTGTAATCACTTGGGTTGTAATGGTTCAATGTGATCCGGGAAACCAGGAAAAACGTAACATAAGGCATCCACAACATGATGAAAGTACCAGAAATGGCGAAGAGTAAAATGATGGATTTTCTTCGGCTCTGGGTCTCTAGATCGCTGTCATTGCCACTCGTGCGGTGGCCCCGAAGTGCCCTACGGATTCCATTGGCCATCAAAACATGCCTTATGGTCAGAGCATTGAAGAATAAAATCAGAAAATACGGCAGCAGTGGGCAGAGGATTGTGTCGAGCCAGTCAAACGCCAGCCAGCCAGGTTGCTCGTAGTAGCTGGGTTTGATGCCAGCTCCCCACTCTGTGTCATCAATTATAGAGACTGGCTGAAAGGCAAAGTACAAGGGGAGGTTTTTTAAACAGAACATAACGCACAAGGTGCATATAAGCACCGCCACAGTTTTCTCGGTGCAATATTGAGGTTTCAGCTTCTGCCAACAAATGGCCACAAATCGATCAAAGGTGAAAGCGACCGTGAACCAGACAGAGCAGTCAATGGACACATAGTTGATAACTTCATTCAAGCGACGCACGGCAGTGTAGTTCAGGAATGAAAATGGGAAATAGTAAAAAAGAATATAACCGACCATTACATTAGAAACGATAACCAGCAGATCCGCTGTGGTCATGCCCAATAGGTAGAGCGTGACACCTTTAGAAAGACCGCAGTTTGCTCGGGAAAGAATGAAGATCGTCAGTAAATTCGCTGTCAAGGAAAGAGAAAAATGGGAAAAATCAGGAGCAAGGTTACACTTTAATGGGATAGATAACAAAATGCCGCAATTAATTGAGAACTCAATTAGTAACAGGACATGGGCAGCGTGCTGGAAGGAGAAATACTTGATCTGTGAAGCAATAGCTAATGATTGCAAATGGGGATCAGTTTAAGATGTTGATATTTGTGCATCACGTGGTACAGGATGTGAAAGAATGGACAGCGTGGGCAGAGTGGAACAGGTTGTGGCATGATGGGGAGAAAGGGAAATAGCGGTGTGAATGGAACAGGATTGAAAGAATGGGATAGGATGGGGAGAAAGGGGCAGGAGCGCGAGATTGGACAAGGTGAGGAGAATGGGACAGGATGAGGAGAATGAGACAAAGCGGGGAGAATGGGGCAGGATGGGGAGAATGGGATATGCTGAAGAGAATGGGGCAGAATGGGAGGAATGGAACAGGATGGGGAGAATGGGACAGGATGGCGAGATTCGGACAGGTTGGGGAGAATGGGGCAGGATTGGGAGAATGGGATAGGATGAAGAGAATGGGGCAGAATGGGGGGAATGGAACAGGATGGAGAGAATGGGACAGGGTGGCGTGATTGGAAAAGTTTGTGGAGAATGAGACAGTTTGGGGAGAATGGGATAGGATGGGGAGAATGGGACAGGTTGGGGAGAATGGGACAGGTTGGGGAGAATGGGATAGGATGGTGAGAATGAACAGGATGGGGAGAATAGGGCAGGATGGGGAAAATGGGAATGGATGGGGAGAATGGTTCAGTATGGGATAGAGTGAGCACGATGAAACACTGACACATGCTGAGAAATATTCAATGGCACATCTGAGCCTTTATTTCGATATAGCATTAACAGTAAGAAATTAGATTAATATTTATGAATGGTTCTGAGAATTTCAATAATACATGCATGTTGCTAACAGTTTGCCAATCACGTGATTAGGACTCAGTTAATACAAGATTGAAGGTGCAGTCAGTCGGTTCATTTCACACACGGGGCCATTAGAACATGGAATGTGTGAGGGTAAGCATGTATCGATTATTAAATAGAAATAGCTAATAGACATTATGCAGAATGATATAATATAGAAGCTTTAAAACACACTAGTGAGAGACACAGAGCGATGCCAGGCAGGATATTTATCACAGCAGGGTGTGTGTGAAGACCCCAGTGTAGATAAGAGAATGCACTTCCTTCCAGCCTGTCCGTGATTCCGCTCTCTCTGTAAAGAGATGACTGGACAAGAACTCATGGGTTTCGGAACAGTAAATAAGTGAATCTAAAGTTCATATTTGAACTGACAGCATAATTTAACAAAGCTTAGATAAATTTCCTCCAATCATACACATATAAAAGTCTTGAGCAATGTGCTGCCTTTATCAACTTGAAGCACTTTTGGAAGTTCACTTATTGAAAGCTCACAACAGCCTGCTTCCCTGGCCAAACTGGTACTAACCTTCAAACCAAAGAGGCATTTAATTCTTGGCACGTTGACTGATCTCACTGAGTGCAGCCTGTCTCTTGGTGGCCAACAACACTGTGTGAGAGGAAGTCTCAGCCCAGCAAAGACTGAGGTACCGCTCTCGGAGGGGATGGCTAAATGCTGCGTCAGTCAGGAGTGGAGGCTGATCGGAAATATTTAACTATTCAAGAGAAGACGGGACCTAAAAAGGCAGAGGGAAGAAGCCTGGGGTTGGGAGTCAGAAATGGCAAATCATGTGGATGGATCAAGTGAGGAGGAGAGGCCTATCATGGATCATTTTTCTGATAGAATCTTGGGTTTCAACAGCAACAAACATGATTTGGACCATTTAAGAGGCAGTCACTCTGTGAAGTGAGCGACCATTCATTGTTTCAGTTAACTGATCTGTGCGTCAAACAAAGCCATGGCAACTCATTAGGAGGGAATTTTAAGGAACATAGGGGAAGGAGCATGCCCCGCGGCCCCTCGAGCCTGTTCCACCATTCAATTGGATCATGGCGGATTTATACCTCATTGCCAGTCCTGGATCAGATGGTGAAGCTGGGAGGCTTTGTATCAGCACAACAATCCTGCTGAAGTGTCTGTGGGAAGCCACATTCTATTAATTGACGTCCAGATTTCTCCTTTCTTCTGTTGAAGGAGTTAACTCCAAGTGTACCATTCACTGTCCGGTACCTCGCCCAAGTGACTGCCGGCAACTCAACCAGGAATGCATGGCAGATTATTCTTTCCCTTAGATCAGATCGACACATGGGGCACATTCCACATGAGGTACGCGTGAGCATTGAGGACCCTATAGCTTCAGTATATTTTCTGCTTTCAAAACTTTAATGGCGTGTTATAGTGCCTGAGCTTAGCGACCATTGAACAGAGCAGTAAACGGAGCTACCACCTTGAATTGTGCGGGGTCCTGAATCAGGAGGAATATATTCAGAATAAAACGATTTCCTCGGAGCTCAGAGCATAATATAGATTCAATAAGGACATAAAAAAACGTATATATTATAAATGGAGCCACTCTCCTTATTAGAATAATAAAAGGAATCATGAACTGCACCAGCGGAGAAAAGAACCCACATTACAATATCAGGCAGACAAAAAGAACAACACGGCAGTCAAACAATAAAAAGCACATCTGATTTGACATCTCACCAGGAAGTCCAAAGAACGCAAGGATGTGATAGTAGCTGAAGACTATCTGCAGGATGGCTGGTAGTTCCATTTTCTGGGAGCAGAGAGCAATGGCAAGTGGGCATTCCCGTTTGTGATAGTGACACGGACAATATTCACCCAGAGCCGCCGTTATTTGTACCAAAAGGGAAAGCTCCAGGGAGGCAGCTAATGTGCTGTGGGAGTGGAATATGTTACAGTCCTTTGAACAAACAGATTAAGGTCAAGCGTGTCTAATCATGTTATGGTTTATGCAACTTATTTCAGTAAACTAAACCGCTGGAATTGTCAAATATTACATTTGTTCCAGGGTTGAGCAACTGGACCAAAGTTATTGGGCCGCGGCTCCAACCTCTGCCACCACCTCACCGAGAATGACAAGAGCAGCAATGTCGTTGTAGCACCAATACCTGCACGTTTATCTCCAACGCACCAACCATCCAGACCTGGATGTTTATATGGTCGTCCCGACATCGTCACTGATGCACCATCCTCGAACTCCTGAACTTGCGGGATCGTGTGAGCACCATCAGCACAGGAACTGCAATGGTTCAAGGCCAAGGGTCAACAGCCCATTCTCAGGGAATTAGGGATCGGCGTCAGCCACGTCAACATTACTTACATTAACAAGCTGACTGGATTATCTATGTCTTTAGATAGTAATCGTTGCTCATTATTACAGGGAACCTCTAAAAGACATTGCGCTTCCTCAATGTATTTCCCTGTTAATCAAGTGAACTCGAGCAGCAAGGAGTTGATCTATTTACTAGATTCTTTATTGAGGTAAATAATATTGAAGTAGCACAGATTACAAATGAAGAAACTCACAGCTCATTTAAAATGCATTAATATCATTTTTAGGTACAAACACAAGATATGAATACATTTTTGGATGGACGAAAGGGAAAAGGGTAATGATGTTAGCTGCAGACCGTAACTTGGCACTAGAACTGTGGAAAGACATAGATTTACAAAGTAAAGATTTGTCTATATATAGTAGGTTTATTATTAGGATAATTAAAGTAGAGTTGCCCTTCAGGCATAGACATGATGGGCAGAAATAACACCTTCTGTGTGGTATCATTCTATGGTTCTGTGATATATAATAAAAGTATAATTTTGAGTCATGTGAGAGAGCATAGGAAAGGCCAAAAATTGGCATTGATGGGTTCTGCTATGGATACGTTCTTTTCATGGGCGGATTAAATGGGGATTATAACATTTAAGATGCAACAGCAGAGGAATGAGCAAATCAAACAACATAAATGGCACTGACAAACTATTCTATGATTTATATAAACAGTAGAAAATTAGCCACAATAGGAGTAGGGCTGCTAAGAGATGGAGGAGCAATGGTCGTGGAGATTGCGGGTATGGAGAAGATAGTAATGTGGCTGAGTTTTCCGAAGAAGATGGATATTGGGATTGTAGAACCACCACACTATACAATGCACCTCCAACAATTGCTTTTCCTCCAGCACTCACATGATCTTCTCTGGAATTTCATGATGATATACCCTCAGTCCCTGCCCTTTCGAATCTGTGCACTACCACTCGGTGACATGATGTGTGGACACGGTGAACTTCCAGTGGATTGTCTATGACACCGTTTAGCTCCGTTAAATGCCCTATATAAATGTAGGTTGTTGTTGTTGTTTAGCCTGCCCCACCCCCACTGCGCCACGGCTGTGCTCCCAGACTGCGAATAAAGTTAAATCACAGATGAGCCAGAATTTCCTCCCATTGACAAATGCATAGACCCATCACATCCCATCATTTTCTGGGCTTGGAGGAACTCTGCATAATCAGCCCCAGACTCACTGCTTTCCCTTGGTTGCTGGCTCAGTTTTAATCTGACTGTACACAACCTTAGCATGCTGTTCAACCCAAATCTGTGCCTCTGGCATCACATCCCCTCTGCCGACTTCACTAGCACTAGACTGTATTTCCCCAGTTTCCTATTTCCTGGAACTTAATTTATGTAACTAAAAGAGTTCTGTTTTTAAATTATTTAATACAGAAAAATGCGGAACTGATAATGTTCTAAATATTGTTAAAGTTCATGAGCAAATTAAATTAGTTTGAGCTGTACACGTGTAGGTAAGCAAGGACAGTCTGCATGGTTTTGTGAAGGAACGGTTGTGTCTGAGTTACTTGATTGAATTATTTCATGAGGTGAAAAGGAAGGCCGATGAGGGCAGTGCCTTTGATGTAATCAACATGGATGTAAGCAAGGCTTTTGTCAAGGACCCACATTGCAGGCTAGTCAAAAAAATAAAAGCCCAAGGGAACCAAGACAGAGTGGCAAATTGGATCCATAATTGGCTCAGTGGCAGGAAGCAAAGGGTAATAGAAACATAGAAAGATAGAAGATAGGAGCAGGTGTAGGCCATTCGGCCCCTCGAGTCTGTCCTGCCATTTAATGAGATCATGACTGATCATCCAAATTCAGTACACTGTCCCTGCTTTCTCCCCATACCCCTTGATCCCTTTAGCATTAAGAAATATATCCAACTCCTTCTTGAATATATTTAATGAATTGGCCTCCACCGTCTTCCGTGGCAGAGAATTCCATAGGTTCACAACTCTCTTGGTGAAGAAATTCCTCCTCATCTCAGCCGTAAACTGTTTTCCCCTTATCCTTAGACTGTGATCACTGGTCCTTGACTGCCCCACCATCGGGAACATCCTTCCTGCATTTATCCAAATTATACTGCATCTGCCATGCATCTGCCCAATCACCCAACCTGTCCAAATCATACTGGAGTTTCTCTGCATCCTCCTCACAAAACACACCCCCACCCAGCTTTGTCTGGTCTGCAAACCTGGAGATATTACATCTAGTTCCCTCGTCTAGATCATTAATATATATTGTGAATATCGGGAGTCCTAGCATCGATCCCTGCGGTACCCCACTAGCCACTGCCTGCCACTGGGAAAAAGACACGTTATTCCAGCTCTTTGCTTCCTGTCTGCCAACCAGTTCTCTATCCAAGTCAGTATTTACCCCCAATCCCATGTGCTTTAACATTACATTCCACTCTCTTATGCGGGACCTTATCGAATGCCTTTTGTAAGTCCAATTACACCACTAACACACGTTCTCCCATATCTATTCTGCCAGTTAAATCCTAAAAATTTTCCAGTAGATTAGTCAAGCATGATTTACCTTTTGTAAATCCATGTTGACTTTGTCCGATCCTGTCACTGTTTGCCAAGTGCTCTGCTAGTACATCTTTTAAAATAGACTCTAGCATTTTACCCAGAACCGATGTCAGGCTTACCAGTCTATAGTACTCCGTTTCCTCTCTGCCACTTTTTTTTAAATAGTGGGGATACATTAGCTAACATCCAATCCATGGGAACTATTCAGAGTTTATAGAATTTTGGAAGATGACCAGCAATGCACCTAATATTTCTAGGGCGACTTTCTTAAGTTCCCCAGGATGTAGATTATCAGGCCCTGGAGATTTAGCGGCGTTCAATCCTGTCAATTTCCCTAACAACATTTCCCTACAAATACTTATTTCATTCAATTCCTCCCTCTCATTTGACACAATGTTCCCCGAAATCTCTGGAAGGTTATTTGTGTCCTCCGTTGTGAAGACAGAACCAAAGTATGTATTTGATTGCTTTGCCATTTCTATGTTCCCCTTTATAAATTCCCCTGATTCTGATTGCAAGGGACCTACGCTTGACTTCACCAGTCTTTTTCTCTTCACATATCTACAGAAACTTTTATGTCCCGTGCAAGGTTACCCTCATACTCTATTTCCCTCTCTTAATTAATCCCTTTTTCCCCCTTTGATAAATCCTAAACTGCTCCCAATCCTCGGTTCTGCTGCTTTTTCTGGCCAATTTATTTACGTCCTCTACTTGGATCATATGCTATCCTTAATTTTCCTTGTTAGCCACGGTTGAGTCAATTTTTTGTTTTATTTTTATGCCAAACAGGGATGAACAAATTGTGTAGTTCATCCTTGCGATCTTTAAGTGTTTGCCATTGCCTATCCGCTGTCAACCATTTAAGTAACATTCCCCAATTCATCCTAGCCAACTCGCGACTCATACCTTCATAGTTTCCTTTATTTAAATTCATGACCCTAGTCTCTGACTCAACTACTTCACTCTCCATCTTAATGAAGAATTCTAGCATATTCTGATCGCCCTCACCAAGGGGCCTCGCACAACAACAATGCTAATTAATCCTTTCTGATTCCATAATACCCAGTCTAAGATGGCGTGATCTCTAATTGGTTTCTCGAAATATTGGTCTAGGGAACTTTCCTGTATACACTCTAGAAATTCCTCATCCAAAGTTTTGTTACTAATTTGGTTAGCCCAATCTGTATTTAGATAAAAGTCACCCATGATAACTGCTGTGTCCTTCTGCACCTGTCTCTAATTTCCTGTTTAATGCTATCCCGAACCTCAGCATTACTGTTTGGGCATCTGTGTACAACTCCCACTAACGTTTTCCACCTTGGTATTTCTCAGCTCTACCCATACAGCCTCCACATCATCCTAGCTAATATCCTTGCTTACTATTGTGTTATTCTGCTCTTTAACCAGCAATGCTACACCACCTCCTCTTCCTCTTTGCCCGCCCTTCCTGAATATTGAATACCGCTGGATGTTGAATTCCCAGCCTTGGTCACCTTGGAGCCATGTCTCCTTAATTCCTATTACATCATATCCGTTTACATCTATTTGCGCAGCTAATTCATCACCCTTATTACGAATGCTCCTCGCATTAATAGACAAAGCCTTCAGGCATGTTTTCTTAGCACTCTTAATCCTTTTAGAATTATGATTGACTGTAGCACTGTATCATTTACACCCTTGATTTATCTGACTTCCACTTTTGCTTTTCTCCTTCCTGTCTTTTGTTTCTACCCTTGCTTCCCTTTCCTCTTTCTCCATGCAGAGGTCCCCAACCCCTGCCATTTTAGTTTAAACTCTCCACAACAACACTAGCAAACAGTCCCCCTAGGACATTGGTCCCAGTCCCGCCCAGTTCGTACTGGTCCCACCTCCCCCAGAACAGGTTCCAATATTACAGTAATTTGAATCCCTTCCCCTTGCACCATCCCTCCAGCCTCATATTCATCTGAAATACCATTCTATTTCTACTCTGACTAGCACGTGGCACTGGTAGCAATCCTGGGATTACTAACTTTGAGGTCCGATTTTTTAATTTACCTCCTAACTCCCTATATTCAGCTTCTAGCACCTCATCCCGCTTTTTACCTATATCGTTGGTACCTATATGCACCACGACAACTGGTTGTTCACCCTCCCCCTCCAGAATGCCCTGCAGCAGCAAGAGACATCCTTCATCCTTGCACCAGGGAGGCAATATACCATCCTGGAGTCTCGTTTGAGGCCGCAGAAACGCCTATCTATTCCCCTTGCAATAGAATCCCCTATCACTATAGCTCTCCCAGTCCTTTTCCTCCCGTCCTGGAAGTTGGCTGCTGCTGCCTTCCGCCGATAAGCCATTTCCCTCAACAATATCCAAAATGGTATATCTGTTTGAGAGGGTGATGGCCACAGGGGACCCCTGCACTACATGCCTGTGCCTACTGCTCTGCCTGGTGGTCACCCATTCCCTTCCTGCCTGTGCAACCTTTACCTGCGGTGTGCCCAAATTCCTAAACGTGCTGTCCACGATGTCCTCAGCATCAGAAATGCTCCAGTATGTATCCATTCACAGCTCCAGCGCTGCAATGCGGTCTTTCAGTAGTTGCAGCTGGATAGACTTCCCTTCCCGCATACATGGTCATCAGGGACACAGGAAATGCCGCAAGGAAGTAATTGCCCTGGAGAGGATGCAGAGGAGATTTACGAGGATGGTGCCAGGAATGGATAAACTTAGCTATGAGGAAGGATTGGATAGGCTGGGGTTGCTTTCCTAGGAACAAAGAAGGCTTAGGTGAAAATTTATTGTGCTGTGTAAAATTTTGAGGGGCCTAGTGAGCGTAGATAAGAAGGACCTATTTCCCTTAGCAGAGTGTTCAAGGTCCAAGAGGTATAGATTTAAAGTAGTTGGTAGAAAATTAGAGGGGAGATGAGGAAACAAATATCACTCAGAGCCTGGTGGGGGTCAGGAATTCACCGCCCGAAAGGGCGGTAGAGGCAGAAAGTCTCACCACATTTATAATGTATGTGGATGCTCACTTGAAGAGCCATAACCTACAGGGCTATGAAGCTAGTGCTGGAAGGTGGGATTAGGCTGGGGAGCTCTTTTCTAACTGGCACGGACATGATGGGCCGAATGGCCTCCTTCTGTGTCGTAATTTTTCTATGAATCTATGATCCTGTTAAATAGAATCAGGACATTCGGTCTAACTGCTTCCTGACGATGTTTATGCTCGACACAAAACTCCTCCCACCCCTCTTTGAATATATTTAATGAATTGGCCTCAGCTGCCTTCTGCGGTAGAGAATTCCACAGGTTCATCACTCTCTGGGTGAAGTAATTTTTCCTCATCTCTGTCCTAAATGGCTTACCCCTTTTCCTTAGACTGTGACCCCTGGTTCTGGACTCCCCCGCCACTGGGAATACGCTTCCTGCATCTAGTCTGTCTAGTCTTGTTAGAATTTATACGTTTCAGTGAGATCCCCTCTCATTCTTCTAAACTCTAGCGAATATAAGCTAAATCGACCAAATCTCTCGCAACCAGGAATGCCAGTCAAAAATCACAGCCACTCTATGACTGAAAGTCATTGTGTCAACCTCAAAAGAGTGCAACCTTTGCTACACATTAAATATCAGATGGAACAGGCAAATGGTACCTGATTGAAAGGTACAGATTTGATCTCAATAATTTAACCCAGGTTAAAGACTGAGCTATACCTTACATACCTGTCTACATATCTCATAGAGATGCCAGCTGCAAGCTACATTATGAATTCAATTAGTGCAGCCTGAATTATACATTCACAAACAATACCAGAGACTGAGAGACACAGAATGAATCCCGCACTCACACACAGTACCAACGATTGACAGATACAGAATGAATCCCACACACACACCAGAGTAGCAGATACTTAGAGATACAGAACGAATCCCAATCAGACACAGAATGCCAGATCCTGTTAGATAAAGAATCAATCTCACGCACAAACACCGTACCAGAGACTGACAGATAAAGTATGAATCCCACACTTACACTGGGTAACAGGGACTGGCATATAAAATATTAATCCAAAACACACACAGTACCAGAAACTGACAGAGACAGAGACAGAATGAATACCACACTCACACCCAGTACCAGTGAATAAAAGATAACGAATGAATCCCAAACACACACAGACTCAGATGCTGACAGAAACAGAACGAATTACAGTCACATAAAGTACGAGAGTCTGGCAGACAAAAAATGAACCTGAGAATTTGAGATTAACATAGAATCATTGACATTTACAACAGAGAAGGAGGCGATTCGGACTGTCTTGTCTGTGCTCGCCCATAAAGAGCTATCCAGTCTAATCCCACTTTCCAGCTCTTGGTCCGTAGTCTTGTAGGTTACAGCACGTCAAGTGCACATCCAAGTATCTTTGAAACGTCATGAGGGTCTCTCCCTCTCGCACCCTTTCAGGCAGTGAGTTCCAGAACCCCTCCTCTCTTTGGGTGAAAATATTCCTTCTCTATCCCCTCTAAACCTCCGACCAATTAATTTAAATATATGCACCTTGTTTATTGACCCTTCATCTAAGGGAAATATCCATTCTATCTAGGCCCTTGATAATTTCATACACCTCAAAAAGGTCTCCCCTCAGCCTCCTCAGTTCGAAAGAAAACAACCCCAACAATTCCAAACTTTCCTCATAGTTAAAATTCCCCAGCCCAGTTAACATCCTCATAAATCTCCTCTGCAACCTCTCTAGTGTAATCACATCGTTCCTGTAATCTGGTGATCAGAGTTGCATGCAGTACTGTAGCTGTGTTCTAACTAGATTTTATACAGGTCAAGCATAACATCGCTGCTCTTATATTCTATGCCTTGGCTAATAAAGTCAACTATCGCGTATGCCTTCTTAACCACATTAGCTTCCTGTCCTGCTACATTCAAGGATCTGTGGACATGCATTATCATATACAGAATGAATTAAACACTCAAGCAAAGTTCCGGAGTGTTACAAAATGAATCCCACACTCACTTACTGTGTAAGGGCCTGAAGAAAACGAATCGCACACTGACACACAGTACCACAGATTGACAGAACCAGAACTAATCTTGCACTCATATATAATCCCAGAGACTCTCATTTCATTCACATACATTACCAAATACTAACCGACAAAAAATTAATCCCACACTCTCATTCCGATACAGAAGGATATCCACACTCACATAGATTATCCGAGGCAGATATAAGGAAGTAATCTCACACACAGTGCCAGAAATTGATATACAGAATTAATCCATACGTTATCATAGACTGAGAGAGACAGAATTAATACAACACTCACGTACTGTACCAGAGACTGATAAATACAAAACGAATTCCACACTCACAAACCGTACCAGGGAATTTTAGAAACAGCATTAATCCCACACACGTTTACAGTGTCAAATACTGACTGACATAGCATTAATCCCAGACCCACTCAAAACCCCACTGACTGGCAGATACAGAATGGGTCTCACATAGCATCAAAGACTGACAGGTACAGAATGAATCCCACCCTCACATACGAAACCAGAGACTGAGAGATACAGAATTAATCCCACACTGCCACACAGTACCACAGATTGACAGAACCAGAACCAATCTTGCACTCATATACAATCACAGAGACTCTCATTTCATTCACATACATTACCAGATACTGACTGAAACAAAATTAATCCCACACTCACATTCAGATCCTGAGACTGAAGGATACAGAAGGATATCCACACTCACATAAACTACACGAGGCAGAGATAAGGAAATAATCTCACACTCACACAGAGTGCCAGAAACTGATATACAGAATTAATCCACACATTATCATAGACTGAGAGAGACAGAATTAATACAACACTCACTTGCTGTACTAGAGACTGACAAATATAAAACGAATTCCACACTCACAAACCATGCCAGAGAATTTTAGATACAGCATTAATCCCACACTCGTTTACAATGTCAAATACTGACTGACGCAGCATTAATGCCAGACACACTCAAAACCCTACTGACTGGCAGATACAGAATGAGTCTCCCATAGCATCAGAGACTGACAGGAACAGAATGAATCCGACCCTCACATACTATACCATATCCTGAGAGGTACAGAACGAATCTCGCACTCACACACAGTACCAGAGACTGACAGGTACAGAATGAATCCCACACTCAGAAATATTGCCATTTACTGACCGATATAGAATGAAGCCCGCACTCACACACAGTACCGGAAACTGACAGGTACAGAAAGAATCCCACACTCAGAAATATTGCCATATACTGACCGATACAGAATGAAGCCCGCACTAACACACTGTACCAGAGACTGAAAGGTACAGAATGAATCCCACACTCAGACATATTACCATCTACTGACCGACACAGGGAGAAACCCACACTCACATACAGAACCAAGAGCTCATAGATACGCAATGATTGACGGAACTCATGCACAGTTCCAAATTCTGAGAATTATAGACTGAATTTCACACTCACTTAAAGTGAAAGGGACTGACAGGTTTAATGAAACACACACTTACACACAGTACCTGAGATTGAGAAAGACAGAATGACTCGCACACATTACCAGAGACTAACAGATACAGAATGAATCCCACACTCACAAGCAGTACCAGAAACTAACTGGAACAGAATGAATCCCACATCAATACTCAGTATCAGAGAATGACAGAAATAAAACGAATCCCACGCTCACATGAATTAGCAATTTATAACTCGTGTTTTGTCTAACAAAATGTAATATTAGCTCATCTCAACTCCTAGTATTTGTAAATCCCATCCGTTTAATATAACGTGAAGAGTTATTGCCTGTTGTGTACCTCTCTGATCTGCAAACTTCACTGTACCGGAGATTGCTGACATCTACTGACCGCAAACGAGAACTGCAGAACGAGACGAGGTGTGTGGATGAGGGTAGTGCAGTGGATGTGGTATACATGGATTTCAGTAAGGCTTTCGATAAAGTCCCGCAAAGGAGACTGGTCCAGAAGGTAAGAGCCCATGGGATCCAGGATGCCTTGGCACATTTGATCCTAAACTGGCTTAGTGGCAGAAGGCAGAGGGTGATGGTCGAAGGATGTTTTTGTGACTGGATGTGGATACCACTCATCTGCTTCATCCTTGACCACTATGTCTTCACCTTCGACAACCAGTTCTTTACCCAAACACACGGAACAGCCATGGGGAGCAGATTCGCACCCAAATACGGCAACATCTTCATGCACGAGTTCGAGCAAGACTTCTTCGCTGCACAGGACCTCCAACCAACGCTATACACCAGATACATCGACGACATTTTCTTCCTACGGACCCTCGGCGATGAACCACTGAAAAGACTACACGATAACATCAATAAGTTCTATCCCACCAACAAACTCACCATGGACAACTCCTCAGAATCGGTTTCATTCTTGGACACACGAATCTCCATCAAAGATGGACACCTTAGCACTTCACTCTACCGCAAGCCCACGGACAACCACAGGATGCTCCACTTCTCCAGCTTCCACCCTAACCACGTTAAAGAAGCCATCCCCTATGGACAAGCCCTGCAAATACACAGGATCTGCTCAGACGAGGAGGAAAGCGATGGACACCTACAGACGCTGAAAGACGCCCTCGTACGAATGGGATATGATGCTCGACTCGTCGAATGACAGTTCCGACGGGCCACAGCAAAAAATCGCTTAGACCTCCTCAGAAGACAAACACAGGACACAACCAACAGAGTACCCTTCATCGTCCAGTACATGCCCAGAGCGGAGAAACTACGCCATGTTCTTCGCAGCCTTCAACATGTCATTGATGATGAGGAACAGCTCGCTAAGGCCATCCCCACGCCTCCACTACTCGCCTTGAAACAGCAGCCTAACCTCAAACAGAGCATCGTTTGCAGCAAATTACCCAGCTTTCAGGAGAATAGCGACCAGGACACCACACAACCCTGCCACAGCAACCTCTGCAAGACATGCCTGATCATCAACACAGATACCATCATCACACGTGAGGACACCACCCACCAGGTGCATAGTACATACTCATGTGACTCGGCCAACGTTGTCTACCTCATACGTTGCAGGAAAGGGTGCCCCGGAGCATGGTACATCAGCGAAACCATGCAGACACTGCGACAATGGATGACCGGACACTGTGCAATAATCGCCAGGCAGTCAGGGAACACTTCAGCAGTCAAGGACATTCAGCCTCCGATCTTCGGGTAAGCATTCACCAAGGCGGCCTTTGAGACACACGACAACGCAAAATCATAGAGTAGAAACTAATAGCCAAGTTCCGCACTCATGAGTTTGGCCTCAACCGGGATCTTGGGTTCATGCCACGTTACATGTAACCCCACCTGATGTAGGGTCACCCAGACTCGTGTCGTCGTTTGCTTTTTCTCTCTACACAGATGCGGCCGGATCTGCTGTGATTTCCAGCAAAAAAAATGTTTCTTTGCCTGTTTTTTGTTTTTCATACAGACCCCAGCATCTGCAACATTTGACCCCTTGTGACCCTACCTCATTATTTTTTGATGTAATGTTTTCCTGGCTAACATGTTTGGACACCATTCACATCTTTGATTGCCATGACTGTCTCTCTGCCGAGGTGTGATAAATGGCAGTTAGAAAGATTACGTGTAATCATCTGGCATTATTCTCTGACTATATAAGCTGTGTCTTTATGCATCTCTCCACTTCACCTGACGAAGGAGCAGCACTCCGAAAGCTTGTGATTTCAAATAAAACTGTTGGACTATAAACTGGTGTTGTGTGACGTCTTACATTTGTGACTGGAAGCCTGTGTCCAGTGGGGTACCGCAAGGATCGGTGCTGCGTCCCTTGCTGTTTGTGGTCTACATTAATTATTTGAATGAGAATGTAAAAGGAATGATCAGTAGGTTCACAGATGACAGGAAAATTGGTCGAGTGGTAAATAGCGAGGAGGGTAGCTTAAGCCTGCAGGACGATATAGATGGGTTGGTCAGATGGGCGGAACAGTGCCAAATGGAATTTAACCCTGAAAAGTGTGATGTGATGCATTTTGGAGGGACCAACAAGGCAAGGGAATACACAATGAATGGTAAGACCATAGGAAAGACAGAGGATTATAGCGAGCTTGGTGTGCATGTACATAGATCCCTGAAGGCAGCAGAACAGGTGAATAAGGTGGTGAAAAATGCATATGGGATACTTGCCTTCATTAGCCGAGGCATAGACTATAAGAGCAGGGAGGTTATGATGGAGCATTACAAAACGCTGGTTAGGCCACAACTGGAATACTGTGTGGAGTACTGGTCGCCACACTATAGGAAGGATGTGATTGCTTTGGAGAGGGTGCAGAGGAGATTCACCTGGATGTTACCTGGGCTGGAGCGCTTCAGCTATGAAGAAAGACTGGACAGGCTGGGGTTGTTTTCCTTGGAAGAGAGATAAGGCTGAGGGCGGACCTGATTGAGGTCCAGAAAATTATGAGGGGCATGGATAGGGTAGATAGAAAGGAAGATATTCCCTTAGTAGAGGGGTCAATAACAAGGGGGCATAGATTCAAGGTAAGGGGCAGGAGGTTTAGAGGGGATTTGAGGAAGAACTTTTTCACCCTGAGGGTGGTTGGAATCTGGATCTCACTGCCTGAAAGGGTGGTAGAGGCAGGAACCCTCACAACATTCAAGAAGCATTTGGATGAGCACTTGAAATGCCATAGCATACAAGGCTACGGGCCAAATGCTGGAAAATGGGATTAAATTAGACAGGGCTTGAATGCCGGTACGGATGCAATAGGCCGAAGGGCCTCTTTCTGTGCTGTATAACTCTATGACTCTATGTCTCTATGACTAAGAGCGAAACAAATGGATTTTAATCTGTCAGGTTTACAGAAACAGGACATAGGCAATGTGAGGAATGGTTTCAGTCTGCAAATTCTGCTCTCGCGTTGTTGCACACTTTTCATAGTGTAAAAACAACAAAATCGTGGCATAATAAAGGCTTTTCATTAATCATTTGATTGCTGTAAATTTGCCCCGCTGTCTTTTACTATATATCATTGTCTGTTGTGCCCCTCTCTGATCTGGAAACGTCACTGTACCGCAGATTGGTGACATTTACTGGCCAGAAGTGAGAACTGCAGTAGAGCGGAATATCTTTCAGGGTTACAGAAACAGTGCAATGTGAGGAAATAGCTTCTGTCTGTATGTTCTACACTCATATTGTTTTACATTTTATATTGAAATCAAAAAACAAATAATTCGTAATATAATGTTTGCCTTTATTGATTAGATATTTGGGAATTTAACCTGTACTTTACTCTACATTGAGTAGTATTTCCGTCTGATTTCTCAGGACACTAATAACATTACTTCAAATAAACAAAACATCAATACGGAATGAACTACTGGAACGCTGAAAGTGCAACAGGAAACAGTCAAAGGGGAATGGGATGAAATACAGAAAGAATGAAGCTGAAATTATCTGAAATAATAACAGAAGATTCTGGGAAGACTCAGCAGGTCCGGCAGCATCATTGGAGAACGGAAGCTCGGGTTAACAGTTCAGATCTGTGTTCCATCTATAGACCTACAAGGTTAATCCTACCTTCCTCTCTCCTCAGATGCTGCCGGACCTGCTGAGGCTTTCCAGCATCTTCAGTTATTATTTCAGATTTCCAGCCTGTTCAGTATATCGCTTTTTGAAGAATAAAACTATCCCTGGTAGGGAATCGGTTTTCAAATAAGGAACAGGGTGTAGCGGAGGGAAAAATTTCAGAAAATCAATGAATTTCACTGAATCAGAGTATTTCTATCCCGGTTCCACTGTGCAGTACAGGACATATAATAAATATCAATACAATGGAGCAGAACCTGAGTTAAATCATAGAACCATAGAAAGTTACGGCACAGAATGGAGGCCATTTTCCCCATCGTGTCTGTGCCGGCCAGAAAGGACCTCTCCAGCCCCCATCCCACTTTCCAGCTCGCGGTCCATAGCACATCAAGTGCATATCCAGGTACTTCTTACATGTGATGAGGGTTTCTGCTTCTACCACCCTTCCGACCCGTACCACCCTCTGGATGAAACAACATCTCCTCCAGTTCCCTCAACTCCTTCTACCAATTACTTTAAACCTATCCCCCTGCTTATTGTTCACTCTGCTAAGGGAAATAGGTCCTAACTCTGGACCACTCATAATTTTATACACCTCAATTAAATCTTCCCTCAGCCTCCTCTCCTCCAAAGCATAATAATCCAGCCTGTCCAATCTTTCTACATCGCAAAAATTTCTCGTGCTGGAGAACTTAACATTATATGGAAAAGAAAGCAATGTTCAAAGTATTTTTATATAAATTATACCAGTTTGTGTTCTGGAAAAAATGAGCAATGTTAATATAAATGTCCAGTATTGGAGATTCTGATATAATGGAATTAAAAAACAACAAACTTCGATGGCTGAGAATCCTACCCGATCATCTGCTTGGAAGGCAGCTATGCTCACCACTATACCACCAGCTTTCAGGACGGAAATAAACCGAGTATTTCTGTGGAGTTGGGGACTGTCCCGCTCCCTTTGTGGTCCTAGGACTGTAATCAGATACAGTATAATCAACCCTGAACATCAACCCCTTTGAACAGATTGTGAGACTCGCATTTATTTCAGCCCAGTAACCGTTTCACACCCCTGACCGCGGGATTAAAGCGATACGTTAAGGGGGTCAGAAGAACGATTCAGAGGAGCAAAAAGGACAGGAAAGCAAATCCTAGGAGGGACTCGACATTTAAACCAGGAACAGGAATCAGCGGGGGAAAAAGCTTCAGCAAATCAATGAATTTCACTGAAGCAGGGATCGATATAAATAATAATTGTCAATAAATAAAAAAGTAACACTTGCATTTATATCGCGCCTTCCATGGCCAACGGACGTCCCGAAGTGCTTTACAGCCAATGAAGGACTTCTGAATTGTAATTACTGTTGTAAGGTAGGAAACACGGCAGCAAATTTGCTCACAGAAAGCTGACACAAACAGCAATTTTATTATGACCAGAAAATCTGTCTTTGTGATGTAAGGGATAAATATTGGCCAGGACACCGGGAATAACTCCACTGTTTTTCATTGTGCTCATGGGATCTTTTACCTTTATTTTTGCACTGGAGTGCGATTACAATCCACAAACCTACTAACTGAGAGGCGAGGGTGCTTCCCACTGAGCCGCAACTGTCACGAAATCACTGCTTGGGATAATCAAATGTGTGTGGTAATCCCCTGAGCAAAAGGATCCTTTCTCAACGACGGATAGGCGACATTTCCCAGTGTATCTTCACAAAGTGCCCGGCTCTTTCAACATAATCTGTGGCTGGAGAGAGTGCTTAAGAAATTGACTTTCTGATTGCAGTGTGAGAGCTTGTGATTGGTGGAAGCCGCTTAATCCAATAGGATATCTAAGGAGAGGACCTTTAAGAAGCACTGTGACATCGCTTCCAGTAACCCAATCACAATCACTGCCTTCCTCCATCCCTGATTAGCATAGGGTTGTGGGGCTGTCTATTTAATCCGCTCTCGGAGCGGTTTCGGGTTATTTCTTGGTCTGAAGTTGAGTTTGAACACAAGAATAGAAGAACAGAAGAAATAGGAGCAGGAGTAGTCCATTTCGCCCTTCGATGCCGCTCCAACATTCAATAAGACCATGGCTGATCTTCTACCTCATCTCCACTTTCATGATCTATCCCCTTTGATCTTGATACCCACAATATTCAAAAATCTATCGAGATCTGTCTTGAAGATACTCAACGACTCAACTTCCACAGCTCTCCAGGGTAGATAATTCCAAAGATTCACCACACTCTGAGTGAAGACATTTCACCTTGTCTCAGTCTTTAATGGCCGACATCTTATTTTGAGAATGTGACTCCTGCCTCTGGACTGCCAGGCAGGCCAATCATCTTCACTGCATCTACCCAGTAAAGCCCTGTAAGAATTTTGCATTTTTCAATGAGATAAGCTCTCCTTCTTCTAAATTCTAGAGAATCTAGGCCTAGTCTACTCAGTCTGTCCTCATAGGAAAATCCCCCCATTCCAGGAAGCAGTCTTCCTTGCACTCCCTCTATGGCAAGATGCAGCAGGGCAAGAAGAAAGCGACCAAGAAGGACGCCGAGAAAACCTTGAATCAAGCACTAACATAGGGCGGCTAGAAGATAAGAAAGTCGAGGAAGGAGAGTTATTCCATTTACATCTACAAAGTGATGAAGGAAGTTCACCCCAACACCGGCATCTCCTCCAAGGCCTTGAGCATCATGAACTCGTTTGTGAACGATATTTTCGAGCGCATCGAGGGTGAGGCTTCCCACCTGGCCCATTACAACAAACGGCACACCATGAGCTCCCGGGAGATTCAGACCATCGTGCGCCTGCTACTGCCCTGGGAGCTGGCCAAGCACACCTTGTCGGAAAGGACAAATGCAGTGACCAAGTACATCAGCTCCAAGTAAAACTCCACAATGTGCTGACAAGACAAAACACAGCAGATCTTTTAAGAGCCACCCACAGCCTCTCTGAAAAAGCTGCACCAACATCTGCCTGTTGAATCGATTTATTCTATTGATTTTAATATGTGTTTTTCTGGAACTTTCTAATTCCCTCTGATTTCTGTTTAATCTGGTAGAAGGATTATCGGGAATGCAGTTTCATTACCTGGCAGAATCTTTGTGTCCTGTTCAATTGATGTCCCATAAACTAAACACTGGCCCTGATCGTTTGTACGCTTTGGTCTCAGACCCGCTCATATTCCGCCCCTTCTCAGAAAGAGGTCAGTAAAACCCGATTTAAGAGTAATGGGCCCGTCTTAATTCACTAGCACTCTTTTACAGTTTGTTTAATTATTGGAGAATATCAGTTCAAGAAACGTAAATCCCTTGACACAAAACTTAATGTCGCTGTTCAAATTCGGGCACCAGAGTATGGGATTAATAATAGCTGTCTCTAATCCAATATCAGTGAGAGTTGAGACCGTATCTTCTGTCACTCCACTGGGATCTTTCAGGATAAAGCGACACTTCACAGGTCAGTCTGGTGCTGCGATTATCAATGTCTCTCACTGTCCTTCCTCAATCTGTCTCTGACTCTCCCTCCGCCCTGTCGCTCTCTGGCGCTTTCCGTTATATGTTGAATTGTAAAAGGAGGTAGGATACTGTTATTGAGCGTGATATGGACACATTGATAGGAATTGTAAGACTGACATTGTGTCTTTCTGTCTGTCTCTTTACCCAGCGCTGGACATGAATGTTGACTGCTGTTATTGAGCGAGATATGGACACATTGATAGGAATTGTAAGACTGACATTGTGTCTTTCTGTCTGTCTCTTTACCCAGTGCTGGACATGAATGCTGACTGCTGTTATTGAGCGAGATATGGACACATTGATAGGAAGTGTAATACCGATACTCTTTCTCTCTCTCTGATGCTGTTGATGAAGGTGTGTAACCAAAGGACACAGAATAAAGGTAATTTGCTAAAGAACCAGAAGGGAGATGAGGAGACATTTTTTACACTGCAAGTTCAATTGCCAATTTCGTTCACTCTCATTTTCATAACAATAAAACCTCTTCCTGTCGGGGAATTAAACACCGGTCGCCCGCGAGAAAGGCGGGGACACTGCCCACTATATTAATGAGAAATTCACTCCACCAACCTCGACTTGACCAGCCTGGCATGGGAAGTAGACAGTTCGCAGTCTCACTGCAGGAATCAAGCACTTAGTATGGCACTGGAAGGCTGGCAGGCTCACTTCATAGAATCATAGAATGGTTACAGCACAGAAGGAGGCAATTTGGCCTGTCGAGCCCGTGCCCACTCTCCTGCCCTTTCCCCAAAAAGCTGCAAGATTTTTTCCCCTCAGATGTGTATCCAATTGTCTTCTGAACTCCACGATTGAGTCTGCCTCCACCACCCTTTCAGGCAGTGCATTGCAGATCCGAACCACTCGCTGCGTAAAATTGTTTCACATCCTGTCACGTGAACAGCCACAAAGCGAGAAATGCCCCGTAAGAAAGCAGTTTAAACGTAGGACAAAATCCAACAGTGTTTGTTCACGGGCTGAGCTTTAGGATTTTTTCTGCCAGAGAACCAATGGAAGCGGATCAGACCCCAACTCCAGGGAAACGGCTGATTTATCTCTTGCACTGGTGCCATAGTAGTGAGCAGAGCAGTTGACCGTTTATTAATGCCCTTACATCAGAAACTCCAAGTATTGGAATCAAATTTGATGGTGTTCAGAGTGAGATTAATTCCAAAATACAAACGGGTATAACTTAATTAAAAATAATTTCAACGTTGCTTTCTTTTCCATATAACGTTAAACATAGAAACAGAGAAATATAGGAGCAGGAGTAGACCATTCGGGCCATCGAGCCTGCTCCACCATTCAATATTTTCATGGCTGATCCTCTATCTCAATACCATACCCCATCACTCTGCCCATACACCTTGATGCTTTTTGTGTCTAGAAATCAATCTATCTGCTTCTTAAATATATTCAGTAACTTGGCCTCCACAGCCTTCTGTGGTGGAGAATTCCCCAATGTTCACCACCCTCTGAGTGAAGAAATTTCTCCTCATCTCAGTCCTCAATGACCTACCCGGTATCCTGAGACTGTGGCCCCTCGTTCTAGACTCCCCAGCCAGGGGACACATCCTCCCTGCATCCAGTCTGTCTAGACCTGTCAGAATTTTATAAGTTCCAATGAGATCCCCTCTCTTTCTTCTTAATTCTAGTGTATAGAGGCCTAGTCGACCGTGTTATGTCCGTGTATAATCAGACACAGACTGCGGAGAACGGTACAAATGGTGTTTACTCAACGTGACTCAGACTGCAACTGAGCTGTACAGATTACGACTCAGCGTTATATACAGGTGTGGTCACTACCGGTACTACAGTATACATGAGCTGTAAAAAGTAGTTCTCCCCCTTAAAGGTACATACATTACAATTTCTCCCCTTTTAGACTAACAGTACCATAACACTTATTTAATAATTAAATATCAAACTAATTACAATTAACACTTTTAACATGCAACAATAGCTGAAAATAGTTTATTTATAAATTCAGTGTTTGGGGAGGCTTCCTGATCCTTTCTGGATAGCGCCTTTCTCGAGTGTCTTGCTCTTGGTGCGGAGGTGACTCTGGCCCCCTGTCGTCGGTTGGTTCATCAGCTTCCGATGCTGCTGATTCTGGGGTAGATGCTACCTGTACATCGGGTTCATCACCAGGTATGTATGGGCGAGGCATGGGGTTGAGTTCTTCCTGTGACTCTAGGATCTGGTCAGCATGGCGTCTCACGATGCTCTCCCCAACGTCCACTGTGTACATTAGTGGGCCCTGCCGTGTGCATATCGTTCCTGGCTGCCATTTTTCTGTTCGTTAGTCGCTGGCCAAGACTGGTTGCCCGACATTGAAGCTCCTTGTTGGCTTCTCATGGATGTGCTGGAATTGCTTACTCTCAACATCTCTTCGTACGTTTGGTCTGAGCAAATCCAGGCGAGATCTTAACCTTCGGTTAAAGAACATCATGGCTGGGGCCTGGTTGGAGATTGCATGTGTCGCATTCCGGTAGGCGAACAGGAAATTGTCCACCTTGTGCTGCAGTGGAATGTTGTCATTGTACATAGCCTTTATTGCCTTCTTAAAGGTTTGTACGAACCTGTCAGCTCATCAATTTTTGGCTGGATGATATGGGGCGGATGTGTAATGCCTTACCCCTTTCTTTTTCAGGAACCTCCTGAACTCTTTGGTCACAAACTGTGGTCCGTGGTCGGAGCAAATCTGTTCTGGCAAGCCATTCCTGGCAAAAATGGTCCATAGGACTGCAATCGTTTTCTCCGTGGTGGTAGAGGACATTTTGATGGCCTCAGGCCATTTCGAGTGCGCATCCACGGCTATTAAATACATTGAGACCATGAATGGACCAGCAAAATCAATATGCAACCGTTGCCATGGAGCGGAGGGCCAATCCCATGGGTGTAGTAGAGCCTGTGATGGTGCATTTTGGACTGTCTGGTATCCTGAGCAGCTCTTGTTCAGGTCCTCGATTTGTTTATCGATTACCAGCCACCACACATAAGCCCAGGCTAGGCTTTTCTTTTTTACCCCTCCCAGATGACCCTCATGAAGCCCATTGAGCTCTCTATCCCTTAACTTGGGTGGAATTACCACTCGGGATCCACACATCAAGGTACCGTGGCACACTGACAGCTGTTCTCCCCTTGTCGAGAATGCTGGCAACAGTGAGTCGCCATGTGCTGGCCATCCCTTCACCGTCAAATCATATACCCGAGACAGTGTCAGGTCATTTCGGGTTTCCTTTTTGATACAAGCGTTAGTTACCGGTAGGTATTCAACTATAGTCGAATGGAATATTTTGACAGGATCCACTGCTGGTGCTTGCTCCGCATTAGGCAGTGGCAGGCATGATAGCCCATCAGCATTTCCATGCTGTTTCGTGCCCTTATATTCAAACTCATAGTGGTGCACCCCTAGAAAAAGTGACCATCTTTGTAGTCGTTGCGCAGTCATCACAGGAACGCCCTTCTTTGGATGTAAAATGGAGACAAGAGGCGGGTGATCAGTCAGCAAGGTGATTTTCTGCCCGTGCAGATAGTGATTGAACTTTTTCACTCCCCACACTAGGCTGAGGGCCTCCCTGTCAATCTGGGCGGAGTTACGCTCGGCTGAGGTTAGTGATCATGATGCAAAGGCTATTGTCCTCTCTGAGCCGTCCGAGAATTTGTGCGACAGCACCACTCCAATGCCGTACGGTGACACATCACATGCCAACTGAATTGGTAATGCCGGGTTGTAATGGGCCAATACCTCTTTCGATGTGATTAGTGTTTTGCTCTTCTGGAAAACTCGTCTGCATTCGTCACTCCACTTCCATGGCACCCCAGTTTGCAGTAGGGTGTTCAGTGGGTGTAGTATTGTGGACAAATTTGGCAAGAACTTATGGTAGTAGTTTACCAGCCCGACGAACCACCGCAGTTGTGACACATTTTCTGGCGCTGGAGCCTTGACGAAAGCCTCAATCTTCGCTGGGGACTTATGTAACCCCTCTTTATCGATAACGTGGCCACAATACGAGACCTGTTTTCTAAAAAACTGGCATTTGGGACGGTTAGCGCGGAGCCCATATTCCTGCAATCTGGTGAGCACCTTCTCCATGTTGGCAGGGTGATCACTGTCATTTTCGCCCGTGACCAGGATGTCGTCCAAATAACACTGTGTCCCTGGGATCCCTTGCAGGACTTGTTCAATTGCCATCTGCCAAATAGCCGGAGCTGATGCTACCCCGAATACCAGCCGGTTGTTATTGTAGAGACCTTTATGGGTGTTGATTTTGAGGTATTTTTTGATGCTTCTTCTACCTCCATTTGCCGATACGCCTGGGCCAGATCAATCTTAGTGAAGCGTTTCCCTCCAGATAGTGAGGTGAAAATATCTTCAATCCGCGGAAGTGGATATTGTACGGTATGAAGGATCGGGTTCACTGTTACGTTAAAGTCACCACAGATGCGAACTTTCCTTGGTTCCCCAGGCGTGCTGCTGACCGACTTTTTCATCACAAGGACGATGGGTGTAGCCCAGTCGCTCCAGTCTACCTTGGACAGTACACCTGAACGTTCCAGACTCTACAGCTCTGCTTCGACGGCTGGGCGGATCACATAAGGTACCGGACTGGCCTTAAAAATTTTTGGACTTCCGTTTTCTTCAATTTTAATCGTCGCTGTCATGCCTTTAGTGTTCCGAGTCCTTGCTGGAACACTTCTTTTGCGTCAGTTATGATCTTTGATAGTCGCCCAGGTGTGACGTCATCATTCTTTTTGTCAGCCACAGTCAGTGCCTGTATGGAATGCCAATCCAGTTGTATTTTCTGAATCCATTCACGTCCCGGTAATGTTGGTGCTCCATCTTGCAATGCATACAGGTCTAGTTTTGGTGTTTCCTTACCGCTATATATAACGGTCACCCTTATTATTCCTTTGGGGTAGACTTTATGCCCCATGTGCGTCTTCAAAATAATGTTTGTCTCTCTCAAGAGTATGTGTGAGAATAGCCGCTCGTACTCCCGTCGGTTTATGGCTGTTAGGGCTGATCCTGTGTCCAATTCCATCTGTACCTTGATACCTGCTATCTTGAGAGTGACCCAAATGGTTCGGTGATCCTCTCTTGTGATCACATTATGTAGTTTCAGACAACTCAGTTCTCTTCTTTCGGAGCCATTATCACTCTTTTGTTCGTCTGAACTACTCTCCGTTATCTTATGTACCTTCTTGTACTTTCCTTTGGTCGGTTTCTTTTTGCTGGTTTTCTTTCCCGATCTGCAGCCTCGTGCTATGTGTCCTACTTTTCCACACATTCTGCACAGTTTTTCTTTGAACCAGCAATCATTCACGTCGTGTGTTGTTCTGCCGCAGCGATAGCACTTCTCTGTTCCATATGGCATTTTGTTTGCCGTATTCTTGTGGTCTCTGCTGTATCTCTGCAGCGCCCCGTTCTGCTGCTTCAATCGATACAACAATGCTGAAAGCCTTTTCCAGTGTAAGGTCCTTTTCAGATAGAAGCCGTTTCTGGGTTCCTTCACTTTGAAGCCCACACACAAACTTGTCCCTTAAAGTATCTGCTAGTCCCGTTACAAACTGGCAGTGTTTTGATAGCTTGCGCAGTTCCATTAAATACTCAGCATTACTTTCATCTTTAAGCTGTTTCGTTTTGTGAAACTTAAATGTTTCTGCTATCAGCAGTGGTGTGGGGTTTAAGTGGTCCTGCAGGATTGACACTATGTTTTCAAAATCCTTTTCTACTGGCTTCTCTGGGGTTACTAGGTTTCGTAGTAAGCCATACGTTTTTGCACCCATTGAATTCAACAATACCAGCGCATTCTTGTCATCTGGCACTTCATTTGCCTTGCAGTAACTTCTATGCGTTCGACATATTTCGTCCAATCTTCGACTTCATTGTCGAACGCTGTGATACTGCCACTCTTCGGCATTTTTGGGTGTGGTTAGACTGGCTTAAAATGGCGTCTCCCTTGCTTTCCTTTCTTCCCCACTGCGGCTTAAAATGGCATCTCCCGCGCTGCTGCCAACGCCACTCTCGGCGGCCCTCGTGGCAAATGGCGACGCCCTGTGGGTTTTGCACGCTGCTCCTGCGCTGCTGCCAACGCTGCTCTCTGCCGTCCTCATGGCAATGGCAGCACCTTATGTTTTCCTGCACGCCTCTCTCCCCCGTTGAAGCTGCTCGGCCCTTGACCACCGGCTGCGCTCTGCTCTCTCTCGTCTCTCTCCACCGTTGATGCCGCTCGGTCCTGAACACCGGCTGCACCCTGTGCGCACTGCCCTCTCTCTCTTCCCCATCGGCGCTGCTCGGCCTTTTTCTGTGCCGCTCGGTCGGGCCCTAGCCCGCCGCTGTCCGGGAAATGTCTGCGCAGTACCTGTTGCCAGCCCGTTTCGCTGAACCACCGTGACTGGAAAGCCAAGCCTTGCTCTCGACAGCCTCCCCTGCGATACTCAAATCTCCGCTGGATGACTGGGCGGTTGCCCGTGGTAGACGCCCGTGCTTCTGGACTAGACCTTCTTCCTCTGTTCTCCAGGAGCGAATCCCTGGGAGGTGATACAGAGTAGCAGCTAGGTTGGAATCTGCCTCCTCGCCACTGTTATGTCCATGTATAATCAGACACAGACTGCAGAGAATGGTACAAACGGTGTTTACTCAACGTGGCTCAGACTGCAACTGAACTGTACAGATTACTACTCAACGTTATATGCAGGTGTGGTCAACGCCGGTACTACAGTATACATGAGCTGTAAAAAGTAGTTCTCCCCCTTAAAGGTACATACATTACAGACCAAATCTCTCCTCATACGACAGTCCTGCCATCCCGGGATTCAATCTGGTGAACCTTCGCTGCATTCCCTGCATGGCAAGTATATCCTTTCTTAGGTAATTATTACGAATCGTTTGATTTTTGTTTTCAATATGAAATGTGAAACAATATGAGTGTAGAATTTACAGAGTGAAACTATTTCCTCACATTGCACTGTTTCTGTAACACTGAAAGATATTCCGTTCTATTGAATTTCTCACTTCCGGCCAGGATATGTCACCAATCTCTGGTACAGTGACGTTTACAGATCAGAGAGGGACAAAACAGGCAATAACTCTTCACGGTGTATTGGACGGATGGGATTTCCAAATACTAGGAGTGGACATTTTGTTAGACAAGCACGAGTTACAATGTTGTGCTAATTTACGTGATGGTGGAATTCGTTCTGTATCTGTCATTCTCTGATTCTGAGTATAGGTGAGGGATTCATTCTGTTCCAGTCAGTTTCTGGTACTGTGTGTGAGTGTGAGGTTCATTCTGTATCTGTCAATCTCTGGTACTGTTTGTGAGTGTGGGATTCATTCTGTTCCAGTCAGTTACTGGTACTGTGTGTAATTGTGGAATTGATTCTGTATCTGCCAGTCTCTGGTAATGTGTGCGAGTGTGGGAGTCATTCTGTCTCTCTCAATCTCAGGTACTGTGTGTAAGCGTGGGTTTCGTTAGACCTGTCAGTCCGTTACACTAAAAGTGAGTTTTGGATTCATTCTATGATTCTCAGGCTCTGGAACTGTGCATGAGTCCTGGCAATCATTGCGTATCTATGACCCACTGGTTCTCTATTTGAGTGTGGGTTTCTTTCTGTATCGGTCAGTATATGGAAATATGTCTGAGTGTGGGATTCATTCTGTACCTGTCAGTCTCTGGTACAGTGTGTGAGTGCGCAATTCATTCTGTATTGATCAGTATATGGTAATATCTCTGAGTGTGGGATTCATTCTGTACCTGTCAAATTCTGGTACTGTGCGTGAGTGCGGGATTGATTCTGTATCTGTCAGTCTCTGGTACTGTGTGTGAGTGCGGGATCCATTCTGTAGCTCTGTGGAAATTTGCATGAATGTTTCATTCATTCTGTATATATTACTGCATGTCCAGAGATCCTTGACCGCAGGACAGGTCGATAAAGTGGATAAGAAGGCATACGGGACACTTGCCTTTATTAGCGAAGGCATAGAATATAAGAGCAGGGAGGTTATGCTTGAAATGTAAAAAACACTAGTTAGGCTGCAGCTATAATACTGCATGCAATTCTGATCCCCCCTTTACAGGAAGGATGCGATTGCACTAGGGAGTTTGCAGAGGAGATTTACGAGGTTGTTGCCTGGGTTGGGGAACTTTAGTTATGTGGAAAGTTTGGGTAGGCTGGATTTGTTTTCAGTCGAATAGAGAAGGCTGAGGGGGGACTTAATTGAGGTGTTTGAAATTATTAAGGGCCAAGATAGAGTAGATATTTCCCTTATCTGAACGGTCAATAACCATGGGGCATGGAATTAAAGTAATTGATCGGAGGTTCAGAGAGGATTTGAGGAGAAATCTTTTCACCCAGAGAGTGGTGGGGATCTGGAACACACTGCCTGAAAGGGTGCTAGAGGCAGGGACCCTCAATACATTACAAAGGTTCTTGGATGTGCACTTGAAGTGCTGTAACCTAATAGACTACGGACCAAGCAGCGGAAAGTGGGATTAGACAGGATAGCTCTTTACAGGACAGCAAAAACAAGATCGTCCGAATCGCCTCCTTCTCTCTTGTAAATTTCTATGATTCCATGAAAATCTCAGGTTCTCAGCTTCATTTTGTATCTGTCATTCTCTCGTACTTTGTGTGACAGAAAATAATTCTGTTCTGTCAGCCTCTGAGACTGTGGGCCAGTAATTCCGGACCCAACGCGTGAGTACGAACGGTGTACTCATGCGTGGGCCCATTGGAAGTGCCGGATTTCAGCATGCACAGCGCATGCGCGGGAAACCGGCATTTCCTCTCCATCAAACCAAGGGGTTAAGAGGTCCAACGCGTGTGTGCAGGAGCACGCTTTGAACTTCCTTCTTTTTGACAGGTTTGCGCGTGTGCAAGGGACTGAACTTTTTAGAAATGATAAAAGGAGGCGTAAGAGTGGATTCTTACAGGTAAGTGGTCTATTATTTAAAATTGTTAAAATAATTCCACAGTTTCATTGTTTTTAAGGACTTTACAGTAAGGTAAGTTTATTTTTAGACCCGATTTCGTAAAAAAATATTTATTTCAAAATTTTTATTAATTGTTTTAAATAGTTTCTTTAAAGTTATTTACAGTTTATTTAATTATTGGGATGTTTTTTAAAATTTTAATTAAAGTTAAACTAGTCTTTTGGGCGCCCGTACTTTTCATGAGTTTGACAGTCTTTAATATCAAACTCATGAATGAGTTTCCCCTCCCCTGATTGGCTGCAGAGTGCTCACCTGATCCCAGCTGGCACATCGCACTAACTACGCCGCTGGATCAGGCAAGCACATCACGCCGACATCTGAACCGGGCCAGTGACCGGAAAGGCAAGCAGGCCCAGGCTTCAGGTGTTGGCGTGCAGGGTGAGTGCACATCGGGGGTTTGCACGCACGGAAAGCCTCCAATCCTAATTTCTGGCCCTGTGTGTTTGGGATTTATTCATTGTCTGTTTTTTACTGGATACTGGGTGTGATTGTGGGATTCATTCTGTATCTGTCAGTCTCAGGTAATGTGGGTGTGTGGGGGGATTATTTCTGTACCTGTCTATCTCTGGTATCATGAGAGATTTTGCGAAAGATTATGTATCTGTCAGTCTCTGGCACAGTAAGTTAGTGTGGTAGTGATTCTATATCTTTCAGTCTTTGGTATTATACGTGAGTGCGGGATTCCTTCTGTCTCTGTCAGTTTCTGGTACTGCGTGTGTTTGGATTAATACTGTATCGATCAGTCCCTGTTATTCTGTGTGAGTGTGGTATTCATTTTTTTTCTTTCAGTCTCTTGCACTGTATATGACTGAAATGCATCCTTTATCTGTCAGGCCCTGATATTCTCTGTGGTATGGGATTCATTCTGTATCTGTCAGTCTCTGGTACTGTGTGTGAGTGTGGTATTCAGTCTGTATCTGTCAGTCTCTGGCACTGTAGATGACTGAAATGCATTCTTTATCAGTCAAGCCCAGTTATTCTGTGTGAGTGT
>NW_028226248.1:0-57264 GCF_052327205.1 Somniosus microcephalus | reverse complement strand
CGATATACAGGAACCCTCACCCCGATATACAGGAACCCTCACCCCGATATACAGGAACCCTCACCCCGATATACAGGAACCCTCTCCCCGATATACAGGAACCCTCACCCCGATATACAGGAACCCTCACCCCGATATACAGGAACCCTCACCCCGATATACAGGAACCCTCACCCCGATATACAGGAACCCACACCCCGATATACAGGAACCCTCACCCCGATATACAGGAACCCTCACCCCGATATACAGGAACCCTCGCCCCGATATACAGGAACCCTGACCTCGATATACAGGAACCCTCACCCCGATATACAGGAACCCTCACCCCGATATACAGGAACCCTCACCCCGATATACAGGAACTCTCACCCCGATATACAGGAACCCTCACTCCGATATACAGGAACCCTCACCGCGATATACAGGAACCCTCACCCCGACATACAGGAACCCACACCCCGATATACAGGAAACCTCACCCCGATATACAGGAACCCTCGCCCCGATATACAGGAACCCTGACCTCGATATACAGGAACCCTCACCCCGATATACAGGAACCCTCACCCCGATATACAGGAACCCTCACCCCGATATACAGGAACTCTCACCCCGATATACAGGAACCCTCACCCCGATATACAGGAACCCTCACCGCGATATACAGGAACCCTCACCCCGATATACAGGAACCCTCACCCCGATATACAGGAACCCTCACCCCGATATACAGGATCCCTCACCCCGATATACAGGAACCCTCACCCCGATATACAGGAACTCTCACCCCGATATACAGGAACCCTCACTCCGATATACAGGAACCCTCACCGCGATATACAGGAACCCTCACCCCGACATACAGGAACCCACACCCCGATATACAGGAACCCTCACCCCGATATACAGGAACCCTCACCCCGATATACAGGAACCCTCACCCCGATATACAGGAACTCTCACCCCGATATACAGGAACCCTCACTCCGATATACAGGAACCCTCACCCCGATATACAGGAACTCTCACCCCGATATACAGGAACCCTCACTCCGATATACAGGAACCCTCACCGCGATATACAGGAACCCTCACCCCGACATACAGGAACCCACACCCCGATATACAGGAACCCTCACTCCGATATACAGGAACCCTCACCGCGATATACAGGAACCCTCACCCCGATATACAGGAACCCACACCCCGATATACAGGAACTCTCACCCCGATATACAGGAACCCTCACTCCGATATACAGGAACCCTCACCGCGATATACAGGAACCCTCACCCCGACATACAGGAACCCACACCCCGATATACAGGAACCCTCACTCCGATATACAGGAACCCTCACCGCGATATACAGGAACCCTCACCCCGATATACAGGAACCCTCTCCCCGATATACAGGAAACCTCACCCTGATATACAGGAACCCTCGCCCCGATATACAGGAACCCTGACCTCGATATACAGGAACCCTCACCCCGATATACAGGAACCCACACCCCGATATACAGGAACCCTCACCCCGATATACAGGAACCCACACCCCGATATACAGGAATCCTCACCCCGATATACAGGAAACCTCACCCCGATATACAGGAACCCTCACCCCGATATACAGGAACCCTCACCCCGATATACAGGAACCCTCACCCCGATATACAGGAACCCTCACCCCGATATACAGGAACCCTCACCCCGATATACAGGAACCCTCACCCCGATATACAGGAACCCTCACCCCGATATACAGGAAACCTCACCCCGATATACAGGAACCCTCACCCCGATATACAGGAACCCTCTCCCCGATATACAGGAACCCTCACCCCGATATACAGGAACCCTCACCCCGATATACAGGAACCCTCACCCCGATATACAGGAACCCTCACCCCGATATACAGGAACCCTCACCCCGATATACAGGAAACCTCACCCCGATATACAGGAACCCTCACCCCGATATACAGGAACCCTCACCCCGATATACAGGAACCCTCACCCCGATATACAGGAACCCACACCCCGATATACAGGAACCCTCACCCCGATATACAGGAACCCTCACCCCGATATACAGGAACCCTCACCCCGATATACAGGAACCCACACCCGATATACAGGAACCCTCACCCCGATATACAGGAACCCTCACCCCGATATACAGGAACCCTCACCCCGATATACAGGAACCCTCACCCCGATATACAGGAACCCACACCCTGATATACAGGAACCCACACCCTGATATACAGGAACCCTCACCCCGATATACAGGAACCCTCACCCCGATATACAGGAACCCACACCCCGATATACAGGAACCCTCACCCCGATATACAGGAACCCACACCCCGATATACAGGAAGCCTGACCCCGATATACAGGAACCCTCACCCCGATATACAGGAACCCACACCCCGATATACAGGAACCCTCACCCCGATATACAGGAACCCTCACCCCGATATACAGGAACCCTTACCCCGATATACAGGAACCCACACCCCGATATACAGGAACCCTCACCCCGATATACAGGAACCCTCACCCCGATATACAGGAACCCACACCCAGATATACAGGAACCCTCACCCCGAATATACAGGAACCCTCACCCCGATATACAGGAACCCTCACCCCGATATACAGGAACCCTCACCCCGATATACAGGAACCCTCACCCCGATATACAGGAACCCTCACCCCGATATACAGGAACCCACACCCCGATATACAGGAACCCTCACCCCGATATACAGGAACCCTCACCCCGATATACAGGAACCCACACCCAGATATACAGGAACCCTCACCCCGAATATACAGGAACCCACACCCCGATATACAGGAACCCACACCCCGATATACAGGAACCCTCACCCTGATATACAGGAACCCTCACCCCGATATACAGGAACCCTCACCCTGATATACAGGAACCGACACCCCGATATACAGGAACCCTCACCCCGATATACAGGAACCCTCACCCCGATATAGAGGAACCCTCACCCCGATATACAGGAAAACTCACCCCAATATACAGGAACCCTCACCCCGATATACAGCAACCCTCACCCCGATATACAGGAACCGACACCCCGATATACAGGAACCCTCGCCCCCATATGCAGGACCCCTCACCCTGATATACAGGAACCCTCACCCCGATATACAGGAACCCTCACCCTGATATACAGGAACCCTCACCCCGATATACAGGAACCCTCACCCCGATATACAGGAACCCTCACCCCGATATACAGGAACCCACACCCCGATATACAGGAACCCACACCCCGATATACAGGAACCCTCACCCCGATATACAGGAACCCTCATTCCGATATACAGGAACCCTCACCCTGATATACAGGAACACACACCCCGATATACAGGAACCCACACCATGATATACAGGAACCCTCACCCTGATATACAGGAACCCACACCCCGATATACAGGAACCCTCACCCCGATATACAGGAACCCTCACCCCGATATACAGGAACCCTCACCCCGATACACAGGAACCCTCACCCCAATATACAGAACCCTCACCCCGATATACAGGAACCATCACCCCGATATACAGGAACCCTCACCCCGATATAGAGGAACCCTCACCCCGATATACAGGAAAACTCACCCCAATATACAGGAACCCTCACCCCGATATACAGTAACCCTCATTCCGATATACAGGAACCCTCACCCCGATAAACAGGAACCCTCACCCCGATATACAGGAACCCTCACCCCGATATACAGGAACCCTGACCCCGATATACAGGAACCCTCACCCCGATATAGAGGAACCCACACCCCGATATACAGGAACCCTCACCCCGATATACAGGAACCCTGACCCCGATATACAGGAACCCTCACCCCGATATACAGGAACCCTCACCCCGATATACAGGAACCCTCATTCCGATATACTTGAACCCTCACCCCGATATACAGGAACCGACACCCCGATATACAGGAACCGTCACCCCGATATACAGGAACCCTGAGCCCGATATACAGGAACGCTCACCCCGATATAGAGGAACCCTCACCCCGATATGCAGCAACCCACACCCCGATATACAGGAACCCACACCCCGATATAGAGGATCCCTAACCGCGATATACAAGAACCCTCACCCCGATATAAAGGAACCCTCATTCCGATATACAGGAACCCTCACCCCGATATACAGGAACCCACACCCCGATATACAGGAACCCACACCCCGATATAGAGGAAACCTCAACGCGATATACAAGAACCCTCACCCCGATATACAGGAACCCACACCCCGATATACAGGAACCCTCACCCCGATATACAGGAATCCTCACCCCGATATACAGGAACCTTCACCCCGATATACAGGTACCCACACCCCGATATACAGGAACCCTCACCCTGATATACAGGAACCCTCACCCCGATATACAGGAACCCTCACCCCGATATACAGGAATTCTCACCCCGATATACAGGAACCCACACCCCGATATACAGGAACCCACACCCCGATATACAGGAACCCCGATATACCGGAACCCTCACCCCGATATACAGGAACCCACACCCCGATATACAGGAACTCTCACCCTGATATACAGGAACCCTCACCCCGATATACAGGAACCCTCACCCCGATATACAGGAACATTCACCCCGATATACAGGAACCCTCACCCCGATATACAGGAACCCTCACCCCGATATACAGGAACCCTCACCCCGATATAAAGGAACCCTCACCCCGATATACAGGAACCCTCACCCCGATATACAGGAACTCTCACCCCGATATACAGGAACCCTCACCCGGTATACAGGAACCCTCACCCCGATATACAGGAACCCTCACCCCGATATACAGGAACCCACACCCCGATATACAGGAACCCTCACCCCGATATACAGGAACCCACACCCCGATATACAGGAACCCTCACCCCGATATACAGGAACCCACACCCCTATATACAGGAATCCTCACCCCGATATACAGGAAGCCTCATCCCGATATACAGGAACCCTCACCCCGAATATACAGGAACCCACACCCAGATATACAGGAACCCACACCCCGATATACAGGAACCCTCACCCCGATATACAGGAACCCTCACCCCGATATACAGGAAACCTCACCCCGATATACAGGAACCCTCACCCCGATATACAGGAACCCTCTCCCCGATATACAGGAAACCTCACCCCGATATACAGGAACCCTCGCCCCGATATACAGGAACCCACACCACGATATACAGGAACCCTCACCCCGATATACAGGAACCCTCACCCCGATATACAGGAACCCTCTCCCCGATATACAGGAACCCACACCCCGATATACAGGAACCCTCACCCCGATATACAGGAACCCTCACCCCGATATACAGGAACCCTCACCCCGATATACAGGAACCCTCACCCCGATATACATGAACCCACACCCCGATATACAGGAACCCTCACCCCGATATACAGGAACCCTCACACCGATATACAGGAACCCTCACCCCGATATACAGGAACCCACACCCCGATATACAGGAACCCACACCCCGATATACAGGAACCCACACCGCGATATACAGGAACCCACACCCCGATATACAGGAACCCCGATATACAGGAACCCTCACCCCGATATACAGGAACCCTCACCCTGATATACAGGAACCCTCACCCCGACATACAGGAACCCTCACCCTGATATACAGGAACCCTCACCCCGATATACAGGAACCCCGATATACAGGAACCCTCACCCTGATATACAGGAACCCTCACCCCGATATACAGGAACCCTCACCCCGATATACAGGAACCCTCACCCTGATATACAGGAACCCACACCCCGATATACAGGAACCCTCACCCCGATATACAGGAACCCTCATTCCGATATACAGGAACACTCACCCTGATATACAGGAACACACACCCCGATATACAGGAACCCTCACCCCGATATAGAGGAACCCTCACCCCGATATACAGGAAAACTCACCCCAATATACAGGAACCCTCACCCCGATATACAGTAACCCTCATTCCGATATACAGGAACCCTCACCCCAATATGCAGGACCCCTCACCCCGATATACAGGAACCCTGACCCCGATATACAGGAACCCTGACCCCGATATACAGGAACCCTCACCCCGATATACAGGAACCCTCATTCCGATATACAGGAACCCTCACCCCGATATACAGGAACCGACACCCCGATATACAGGAACCCTCACCCCGATATACAGGAACCCTGAGCCCGATATACAGGAACCCTCACCCCGATATACAGGAACGCTCACCCCGATATAGAGGAACCCTCACCCCGATATGCAGGAACCCACACCCCGATATACAGGAACCCACACCCCGATATAGAGGATCGCTAACCGCGATATACAGGAACCCTCACCCCGATATACAGGAACCCTCATTCCGATATACAGGAACCCTCACCCCGAATATACAGGAACCCTCACCCCGATATACAGGAACCCTCACCCCGATATACAGGAACCCTCACCCCGATATACAGGAACCCTCACCCCGATATACAGGAACCCTCACCCCGATATACAGGAACCCACACCCCGATATACAGGAACCCTCACCCCGATATACAGGAACCCTCACCCCGATATACAGGAACCCACACCCAGATATACAGGAACCCTCACCCCGAATATACAGGAACCCACACCCCGATATACAGGAACCCACACCCCGATATACAGGAACCCTCACCCTGATATACAGGAACCCTCACCCCGATATACAGGAACCCTCACCCTGATATACAGGAACCGACACCCCGATATACAGGAACCCTCACCCCGATATACAGGAACCCTCACCCCGATATAGAGGAACCCTCACCCCGATATACAGGAAAACTCACCCCAATATACAGGAACCCTCACCCCGATATACAGCAACCCTCACCCCGATATACAGGAACCGACACCCCGATATACAGGAACCCTCGCCCCCATATGCAGGACCCCTCACCCTGATATACAGGAACCCTCACCCCGATATACAGGAACCCTCACCCTGATATACAGGAACCCTCACCCCGATATACAGGAACCCTCACCCCGATATACAGGAACCCTCACCCCGATATACAGGAACCCACACCCCGATATACAGGAACCCACACCCCGATATACAGGAACCCTCACCCCGATATACAGGAACCCTCATTCCGATATACAGGAACCCTCACCCTGATATACAGGAACACACACCCCGATATACAGGAACCCACACCATGATATACAGGAACCCTCACCCTGATATACAGGAACCCACACCCCGATATACAGGAACCCTCACCCCGATATACAGGAACCCTCACCCCGATATACAGGAACCCTCACCCCGATACACAGGAACCCTCACCCCAATATACAGAACCCTCACCCCGATATACAGGAACCCTCACCCCGATATACAGGAACCCTCACCCCGATATAGAGGAACCCTCACCCCGATATACAGGAAAACTCACCCCAATATACAGGAACCCTCACCCCGATATACAGTAACCCTCATTCCGATATACAGGAACCCTCACCCCGATAAACAGGAACCCTCACCCCGATATACAGGAACCCTCACCCCGATATACAGGAACCCTGACCCCGATATACAGGAACCCTCACCCCGATATAGAGGAACCCACACCCCGATATACAGGAACCCTCACCCCGATATACAGGAACCCTGACCCCGATATACAGGAACCCTCACCCCGATATACAGGAACCCTCACCCCGATATACAGGAACCCTCATTCCGATATACTTGAACCCTCACCCCGATATACAGGAACCGACACCCCGATATACAGGAACCGTCACCCCGATATACAGGAACCCTGAGCCCGATATACAGGAACGCTCACCCCGATATAGAGGAACCCTCACCCCGATATGCAGCAACCCACACCCCGATATACAGGAACCCACACCCCGATATAGAGGATCCCTAACCGCGATATACAAGAACCCTCACCCCGATATAAAGGAACCCTCATTCCGATATACAGGAACCCTCACCCCGATATACAGGAACCCACACCCCGATATACAGGAACCCACACCCCGATATAGAGGAAACCTCAACGCGATATACAAGAACCCTCACCCCGATATACAGGAACCCACACCCCGATATACAGGAACCCTCACCCCGATATACAGGAATCCTCACCCCGATATACAGGAACCTTCACCCCGATATACAGGTACCCACACCCCGATATACAGGAACCCTCACCCTGATATACAGGAACCCTCACCCCGATATACAGGAACCCTCACCCCGATATACAGGAATTCTCACCCCGATATACAGGAACCCACACCCCGATATACAGGAACCCACACCCCGATATACAGGAACCCCGATATACCGGAACCCTCACCCCGATATACAGGAACCCACACCCCGATATACAGGAACTCTCACCCTGATATACAGGAACCCTCACCCCGATATACAGGAACCCTCACCCCGATATACAGGAACATTCACCCCGATATACAGGAACCCTCACCCCGATATACAGGAACCCTCACCCCGATATACAGGAACCCTCACCCCGATATAAAGGAACCCTCACCCCGATATACAGGAACCCTCACCCCGATATACAGGAACTCTCACCCCGATATACAGGAACCCTCACCCGGTATACAGGAACCCTCACCCCGATATACAGGAACCCTCACCCCGATATACAGGAACCCACACCCCGATATACAGGAACCCTCACCCCGATATACAGGAACCCACACCCCGATATACAGGAACCCTCACCCCGATATACAGGAACCCACACCCCTATATACAGGAATCCTCACCCCGATATACAGGAAGCCTCATCCCGATATACAGGAACCCTCACCCCGAATATACAGGAACCCACACCCAGATATACAGGAACCCACACCCCGATATACAGGAACCCTCACCCCGATATACAGGAACCCTCACCCCGATATACAGGAAACCTCACCCCGATATACAGGAACCCTCACCCCGATATACAGGAACCCTCTCCCCGATATACAGGAAACCTCACCCCGATATACAGGAACCCTCGCCCCGATATACAGGAACCCACACCACGATATACAGGAACCCTCACCCCGATATACAGGAACCCTCACCCCGATATACAGGAACCCTCTCCCCGATATACAGGAACCCACACCCCGATATACAGGAACCCTCACCCCGATATACAGGAACCCTCACCCCGATATACAGGAACCCTCACCCCGATATACAGGAACCCTCACCCCGATATACATGAACCCACACCCCGATATACAGGAACCCTCACCCCGATATACAGGAACCCTCACACCGATATACAGGAACCCTCACCCCGATAGACAGGAACCCACACCCCGATATACAGGAACCCACACCCCGATATACAGGAACCCACACCGCGATATACAGGAACCCACACCCCGATATACAGGAACCCCGATATACAGGAACCCTCACCCCGATATACAGGAACCCTCACCCTGATATACAGGAACCCTCACCCCGACATACAGGAACCCTCACCCTGATATACAGGAACCCTCACCCCGATATACAGGAACCCCGATATACAGGAACCCTCACCCTGATATACAGGAACCCTCACCCCGATATACAGGAACCCTCACCCCGATATACAGGAACCCTCACCCTGATATACAGGAACCCACACCCCGATATACAGGAACCCTCACCCCGATATACAGGAACCCTCATTCCGATATACAGGAACACTCACCCTGATATACAGGAACACACACCCCGATATACAGGAACCCTCACCCCGATATAGAGGAACCCTCACCCCGATATACAGGAAAACTCACCCCAATATACAGGAACCCTCACCCCGATATACAGTAACCCTCATTCCGATATACAGGAACCCTCACCCCAATATGCAGGACCCCTCACCCCGATATACAGGAACCCTGACCCCGATATACAGGAACCCTGACCCCGATATACAGGAACCCTCACCCCGATATACAGGAACCCTCATTCCGATATACAGGAACCCTCACCCCGATATACAGGAACCGACACCCCGATATACAGGAACCCTCACCCCGATATACAGGAACCCTGAGCCCGATATACAGGAACCCTCACCCCGATATACAGGAACGCTCACCCCGATATAGAGGAACCCTCACCCCGATATGCAGGAACCCACACCCCGATATACAGGAACCCACACCCCGATATAGAGGATCGCTAACCGCGATATACAGGAACCCTCACCCCGATATACAGGAACCCTCATTCCGATATACAGGAACCCTCACCCCGATATACAGGAACCCACACCCCGATATACAGGAACCCACACCCCGATATAGAGGAACCCTCACCCCGATATACAGGAACCCACACCCCGATATACAGGAACCCACACCCCGATATACAGGAACCCTCACCCCGATATACAGGAACCCACACCCCGATATACAGGAACCCTCACCCCGATATACAGGAATCCTCACCCTGATATACAGGAACCTTCACCCCGATATACAGGTACCCACACCCCGATATACAGGAACCCTCACCCTGATATACAGGAACCCTCACCCCGATATACAGGAACCCTCACCCCGATATACAGGAACATTCACCCCGATATACAGGAACCCTCACCCCGATATACAGGAACCCTCACCCCGATATACAGGAACCCTCACCCCGATATAAAGGAACCCTCACCCCGATATACAGGAACCCTCACCCCGATATACAGGAACTCTCACCCCGATATACAGGAACCCTCACCCGGTATACAGGAACCCTCACCCCGATATACAGGAACCCTCACCCCGATATACAGGAACCCACACCCCGATATACAGGAACCCTCACCCCGATATACAGGAACCCACACCCCGATATACAGGAACCCTCACCCCGATATACAGGAACCCACACCCCTATATACAGGAATCCTCACCCCGATATACAGGAAGCCTCATCCCGATATACAGGAACCCTCACCCCGAATATACAGGAACCCACACCCAGATATACAGGAACCCACACCCCGATATACAGGAACCCTCACCCCGATATACAGGAACCCTCACCCCGATATACAGGAAACCTCACCCCGATATACAGGAACCCTCACCCCGATATACAGGAACCCTCTCCCCGATATACAGGAAACCTCACCCCGATATACAGGAACCCTCGCCCCGATATACAGGAACCCACACCACGATATACAGGAACCCTCACCCCGATATACAGGAACCCTCACCCCGATATACAGGAACCCTCTCCCCGATATACAGGAACCCACACCCCGATATACAGGAACCCTCACCCCGATATACAGGAACCCTCACCCCGATATACAGGAACCCTCACCCCGATATACAGGAACCCTCACCCCGATATACAGGAACCCACACCCCGATATACAGGAACCCTCACCCCGATATACAGGAACCCTCACACCGATATACAGGAACCCTCACCCCGATATACAGGAACCCACACCCCGATATACAGGAACCCACACCCCGATATACAGGAACCCACACCGCGATATACAGGAACCCACACCCCGATATACAGGAACCCCGATATACAGGAACCCTCACCCCGATATACAGGAACCCTCACCCTGATATACAGGAACCCTCACCCCGACATACAGGAACCCTCACCCTGATATACAGGAACCCTCACCCCGATATACAGGAACCCCGATATACAGGAACCCTCACCCTGATATACAGGAACCCTCACCCCGATATACAGGAACCCTCACCCCGATATACAGGAACCCTCACCCTGATATACAGGAACCCACACCCCGATATACAGGAACCCTCACCCCGATATACAGGAACCCTCATTCCGATATACAGGAACACTCACCCTGATATACAGGAACACACACCCCGATATACAGGAACCCTCACCCCGATATAGAGGAACCCTCACCCCGATATACAGGAAAACTCACCCCAATATACAGGAACCCTCACCCCGATATACAGTAACCCTCATTCCGATATACAGGAACCCTCACCCCAATATGCAGGACCCCTCACCCCGATATACAGGAACCCTGACCCCGATATACAGGAACCCTGACCCCGATATACAGGAACCCTCACCCCGATATACAGGAACCCTCATTCCGATATACAGGAACCCTCACCCCGATATACAGGAACCGACACCCCGATATACAGGAACCCTCACCCCGATATACAGGAACCCTGAGCCCGATATACAGGAACCCTCACCCCGATATACAGGAACGCTCACCCCGATATAGAGGAACCCTCACCCCGATATGCAGGAACCCACACCCCGATATACAGGAACCCACACCCCGATATAGAGGATCGCTAACCGCGATATACAGGAACCCTCACCCCGATATACAGGAACCCTCATTCCGATATACAGGAACCCTCACCCCGATATACAGGAACCCACACCCCGATATACAGGAACCCACACCCCGATATACAGGAACCCTCACCCCGATATACAGGAACCCACACCCCGATATACAGGAACCCTCACCCCGATATACAGGAATCCTCACCCTGATATACAGGAACCTTCACCCCGATATACAGGTACCCACACCCCGATATACAGGAACCCTCACCCTGATATACAGGAACCCTCACCCCGATATACAGGAACCCTCACCCCGATATACAGGAATTCTCACCCCGATATACAGGAACCCACACCCCGATATACAGGAACCCACACCCCGATATACAGGAACCCCGATATACCGGAACCCTCACCCCGATATACAGGAACCCTCACCCCGATATACAGGAACCCTCACCCCGATATACAGGAACCGACACCCCGATATACAGGAACCCTCACCCCGATATACAGGAACCCTCACCCCGATATACAGGAACCCACACCCCGATATACAGGAACTCTCACCCTGATATACAGGAACCCTCACCCCGATATACAGGAACCCTCACCCCGATATACAGGAACATTCACCCCGATATACAGGAACCCTCACCCCGATATACAGGAACCCTCACCCCGATATACAGGAACCCTCACCCCGATATAAAGGAACCCTCACCCCGATATACAGGAACCCTCACCCCGATATACAGGAACTCTCACCCCGATATACAGGAACCCTCACTCCGATATACAGGAACCCATACACCGATATACAGGAACCCACAGCCCGATATACAGGAACCCCGATATACAGGAACCCTCACCCCGATATACAGGAACCCTCACCCCGATATACAGGAACCCACACCCCGATATACAGGAACCTTCACCCCGATATACAGGAACCCACACCCCGATATACAGGAAGCCTCACCCCGATATACAGGAACCCTCACCCCGATATACAGGAACCCTCACCCCGATATACTGGAACCCTCACCCCGATATACAGGAACCCTCACTCCAATATACATTAACCCACACCCCGATATACAGGAAACCTCACCCCGATATACAGGAACCCTCGCCCCGATATACAGGAACCCTGACCTCGATATGCAGGAACCCTCACCCCGATATACAGGAACCCTCACCCCGATATACAGGAACCCTCACCCCGATATACAGGAGCCGACACCCCGATATACAGGAACCCACACCCCAATATACAGGAACCCTCACCCCGATATACAGGAACCCACACCCCGATATACAGGAACCCGCACCCCGATATACAGGAACCCCGATATACAGGAACCCTCACCCCGATATACAGGAACCCTCACCCCGATATACAGGAACCCTCACCCCGATATACAGGAACCCTCACCCCGATATACAGGAACCCTCTCCCCGATATACAGGAACCCTCACCGCGATATACAGGAGCCCTCACCCCGATATACAGGAACCCACACCCCGATATACATGAACCCTCACCCCGATATACAGGAACCCACACCCCGATATACATGAACCCTCACCCCGATATACAGGAACCCTCACCCCGATATACAGGAACCCTCACCCCGATATACAGGAACCCACACCCCGATATACAGGAACCCTCACCCCGATATACAGGAACCCTCACCCCGATATACAGGAACCCTCACCCCGATATACAGGAACCCTCACCCCGATATACAGGAACCCCGATATACAGGAACCCTCACCCCATGTTTATACCGGTTTGGCATAAAAATAAACCTAAAAAGGTGACTCAACCGTGGATAACGAGGGAAATTAGGGACAGCATAAAATTAAAAAAAAGGGCATATCAACTGGCAAAAAAAAGCACCAGACCGGAAGATTGGGGGCAGTACAGGATACAGCAAAAGAGGACAAAGGGATTAATCAGGAAGGGGAAAATAGAATACAAAAGTAAACTTGCAGCAAACATAAAGACAGACTGCAAAAGCTTTTATCGGTATATCAGGAGGAAAAGACTGGTAAAATCCCAAGTCGGTCCCTTGCAGTCCGATTCGGGAGAATATATAATGGAGAATAAGGAAATGGCAGACCAATTAAACTCATACTTTGGTTCTGTATTCACAAAGGAGGACACAAATAACCTCCCAGGAATATCGGCAAACATGGGGACTAATGAGAGGGAGGAGCTGATAGAAATTAGTATCTCTAGGGATATGGTGTTGGGTAAGTTGAGGGGACTGAAGGCCGACAAATCCCCGGGGCCTGATAAACTACATCCTAGGGTACTTAAGGAGGTGGCCCTGGAGATAGCAGATGCTCTTAGGATCATCTTCCGGAACTCCATTGACTCGGGAACAGTACCCGTGGATTGGAGGGTAGCTAATGTTACCCCAATATTTAAAAAGGGGGGTAGAGAGAAAGCAGGGAATTATAGACCAGTAAGCCTTACATCGGTTGTGGGCAAAATGCTAGAGTCCATTATTAAGGATAAAATAGCGGAGCACTTGACAAATGGGGAAAGGATCGGACAGAGTCAACATGGATTTACAAAGGGTAAATCGTGTTTGACTAATCTGCTGGAATTTTTTGAGGAAGTAACTGGTAAAATAGATGGGGGAGAGCCAGTGGATGTGGTGTACCTTGACTTCCAGAAAGCCTTCGATAAGGTTCCACACAAAAGATTATCATGCAAAATTAAGGCTCATGGGATTGGGGGCAAAGTATTAACGTGGATAGAGAACTGGCTGGCGGATAGAAAACAGAGAGTTGGAATAAACGGCTCGTTTTCGGAGTGGCAGGCAGTGACCAGCGGGGTGCCGCAAGGATCTGTCCTGGGACCCCAGCTGTTCACAATATATATAAATGATCTGGATCAGGGAATTGGATGCAATATTTCCAAATTCGCTGACGACACTAAACTAGGAGGAGGGGTGGGCTCTGATGAGGATGTCAGGAGGCTACAGTGCGATTTGGACAGGTTGGGGGAATGGGCAGATACGTGGCAGATGCACTATAATGTGGATAAATGCGAGGTTATCCACTTTGGGGGTAAAAACAGGAGGGTAGATTATTATCTAAATGGCAATAGATTGGGAGATGGGGAAGTGCAGAGGGACCTGGGTGTTCTTGTGCACCAGTCACTGAAGGAGAGCATGCAGGTGCAACAGGCGATCAAGAAGGCAAATGGTATGTTGGCCTTCATATCAAGGGGGTTCGAGTATAGGAATAGGGATACCTTACTACAGCTGTACAAGGTGCTGGTGAGACCGCATCTGGAGTATTGTGTACAGTTTTGGTCGCCCCATCTGCGGAAGGATGTTCTTGCCATGGAAAGAGTGCAACGGCGATTCACCAGGCTGATACCTGGAATGGCGGGAATGACCTACGAGGAGAGATTGAATAGTTTGGGCTTGTACTCACTGGAGTTTAGAAGATTGAGAGGGGATCTCATCGAAACATATAAAATTATGGCAGGCCTGGACAGGCTGAATTCAGAGAGAATGTTTCCAATGGCCGGGGAGCACAGAACCAGGGGCCACAGTCTAAAAATAGCGGGCAAATCATTTAAAACAGAGATGAGGAAGAATTTCTTCACTCAAAGAGTGGTGAGCCTGTGGAATTCCCTGCCACAGAGGGCTGTGAAGGCTAATTCAATAAATATTTTCAAGAGAGAATTGGATATATTTCTGAAGGCTAAGGGGATTAAGGGTTACGGAGAAAAGGCGGGGACGGGGTACTGAACTGGTAAGATCAGCTATGATCTCAGACGAAGATCAGCCATGATCTCATTGAATGGCGGAGCAGGCTCGAAGGGCCGAATGGCCTACTCCTGTTCCTATCTCTATGTTTCTATGTTTCTATGATATACAGGAACCCTCACCCCGATATACAGGAACCCTCACCCCGGTATACCGGAACCCTCATCCCGATATACAGGAACCCTCACCCCGATATACAGGAACCCTGACCCCGATATACAGGAACCGACACCCCGATATACAGGAACCCTCACCCCGATATACAGGAACCCTCACCCCGATATACAGGAACCCTCACCCCGATATACAGGAACCCTCACCCCGATATACAGGAACCCTCACCCCGATATACAGGAACCCTCACCCCGATATACAGGAACTCTCACCCCGATATACAGGAACCCTCACTCCGATATACAGGAACCCTCACCCCGATATACAGGAACCCTCACCCCGGTATACCGGAACCCTCATCCCGATATACAGGAACCCTCAACCCGAATATACAGGAACCCACACCCCGATATACAGGAACCCTCACCCCGATATACAGGAACCCTCACCCCGATATACAGGAACCCTCACCCCGAATATACAGGAACCCACACCCCGATATACAGGAACCCACACCCCGATATACAGGAACCCCGATATACAGGAACCCTCACCCCGATATATCGGAACCCTGATATACAGGAACCCTCACCCCGATATACAGGAACCCTCAGCCTGATATACAGGAACCCTCACCCCGATATACAGGAACCCCGATATACAGGAACCCTCACCCCGATATTCAGGAACCCTCACCCTGATATACAGGAACCCACACCCCGATATACAGGAACCCACACCCCGATATACAGGAACCCTCACCCCGATATACAGGAACCCTCACCCCGATATACAGGAACCCTCACCCCGATATACAGGAACCCTCACCCCGATATCCAGGTACACTCACCCCGATATACAGGAACCCTCACCCCAATATACAGGAACCCTCACCCCGATATACAGAACCCTCACCCCGATATACAGGAACCCTCACCCCTATATAGAGGAACCGACACCCCGATATACAGGAACCCTCACCTTGATATACAGGAACCCTCACCCCGATATACAGGAACCCACACCCCGATATACAGGAACCCACACCCCGATATACAGGAACCCTCACCCCGATATAGAGGAACCCTCACCCCGATATACCGGAACCCTCACCCCAATATACAGGAACCCTCACCCCGATATACAGTAACTCTCATTCCGATATACAGGAACCCTCACCCCGATATAGAGGAACCGACACCCCGATATACAGGAACCCTCACCTTGATATACAGGAACCCTCACCCCGATATACAGGAACCCTCACCCCGATATACCTGAACCCTCACCCCGATATACAGGAACCCTCACCCCGATATACAGGAACCCTCACCCCGATATACAGGAACCCTCACCCCGATATACAGGAACCCACACCCCGATATACAGGAACCCTGACCCCGATATACAGGAGCCCTCACCCCGATATACAGGAACCCTCATTCCGATATACAGGAACCCTCACCCCGATATACAGGAACCGACACCCCGATATACAGGAACCCTCACCCCGATATACAGGAACCCTGAGCCCGATATACAGGAACCCTCACCCCAATATACAGGAACCCTCACCCCGATATACAGGAACCCTCACCCCGATATACAGGAACCCTCACCCCGATATACAGGAACCCTCACCCCGATATACAGGCACCCTCACCCCGATATACAGCAACGCTCACCCCGATATAGAGGAACCCTCACCCCGATATACAGGAACCCACACCCCGATATACAGGAACCCACACCCCGATATAGAGGAACCCGAACCGCGATATACAAGAACCCTCACCCCGATATACAGGAACCCTCATTCCGATATACAGGAACCCTCACCCCGATATACAGGAACCCACACCCCGATATACAGGAACCCACACCCCGATATAGAGGAACCCTCACCGCGATATACAAGAACCCTCACCCCGATATACAGGAACCCACACCCCGATATACAGGAACCCTCACCCCGATATACAGGAATCCTCACCCCGATATACAGGAACCTTCACCCCGATATACAGGTACCCACACCCGGATATACAGGAACCCTCACCCCGATATACAGGAACCCTCACCCCGATACACAGGAACCCTCCCCCCGATATACAGGAACCCACACCCCGATATACAGGAACCCACACCCCGATATACAGGAACCCCGATATACAGGAACCCTCACCCCGATATACAGGAACCCTCACCCCGATATACAGGAACCCTCACCCCGAATATACAGGAACCCACACCCCGATATACAGGAACCCACACCCCGATATACAGGAACCCCGATATACAGGAACCCTCACCCCGATATACAGGAACCCTGATATACAGGAACCCTCACCCCGATATACAGGAACCCTCACCCTGATATACAGGAACCCTCACCCCGATATACAGGAACCCCGATATACAGGAACCCTCACCCCGATATTCAGGAACCCTCACCCCGATATACAGGAACCCTCACCCCGATATACAGTAACCCTCACCCCGATATACAGGAACCCTCACCCCGATATACAGGAACCCACACCCCGATATACAGGAACCCTCACCCCGATATACAGGTACACTCACCCCGATATACAGGAACCCTCACCCCAATATACAGGAACCCTCACCCCGATATACAGAACCCTCACCCCGATATACAGGAACCCTCACCCCGATATAGAGGAACCCTCACCCCGATATACAGGAACCCTCCCCCCGATATACTGGAACCCTCACCCCGATATACAGTAACCCTCATTCCGAAATACAGGAACCCTCACCCCGATATACAGGAACCGACACCCCGATACACAGGAACCCTCACCTTGATATACAGGAACCCTCACCCCGATATACAGGAACCCTCACCCCGATATACAGGAACCCACACCCCGATATACAGGAACCCTCACCCCGATATACAGGAACCCTGACCCCGATATACAGGAGCCCTCACCCCGATATACAGGAACCCTCATTCCGATATACAGGAACCCACACCCCGATATACAGGAACCGACACCCCGATATACAGAAACCCTCACCCCGATATACAGGAACCCTGAGCCCGATATACAGGAACCCTCACCCCAATATACAGGAACCCTCACCCCGATATACAGGAACGCTCACCCCGATATAGAGGAACCATCACCCCGATATACAGGAACCCACACCCCGATATACAGGAACCCACACCCCGATATAGAGGAACCCGAACCGCGATATACAAGAACCCTCACCCCGATATACAGGAACCCTCATTCCGATATACAGGAACCCTCACCCCGATATACAGGAACCCACACCCCGATATACAGGAACCCACACCCCGATATACAGGAACCCACACCCCGATATAGAGGAACCCTCACCGCGATATACAAGAACCCTCACCCCGATATACAGGAACCCACACCCCGATATACAGGAACCCTCACCCCGATATACAGGAATCCTCACCCCGATATACAGGAACCTTCACCCCGATATACAGGTACCCACACCCCGATATACAGGAACCCTCACCCCGATATACAGGAACCCTCACCCCGATATACAGGAACCCTCCCCCCGATATACAGGAACCCACACCCCGATATACAGGAACCCACACCCCGATATACAGGAACCCCGATATACAGGAACCCTCACCCCGATATATAGGAACCCTCACCCCGATATACAGGAACCCTCACACCGATATACAGGAACCCACACCCCGATATACAGGAACCCTCACCCCGATATACAGGAACCCACACCCCGATATACAGGAACCCACACCCCGATATACAGGAACCCTCACCCCGATATACAGGAACCCACACCCCGAGATACAGGAACCCTCACCCCGAAATACAGGAACCCTCACCCCGATATACAGGAACCCACACCCCGATATACAGGAACCCACACCCCGATATACAGGAACCCTGACCCCGATATACAGGAACCGACACCCCGATATACAGGAACCCTCACCCCGATATACAGGAACCCTCACCCCGATATACAGGAACCCTCACCCCGATATACAGGAACCCTCACACCGATATACAGGAACCCTCACCCCGATATACAGGAACCCTCACCCCGATATAAAGGAACCCTCACCCCGATATACAGGAACCCTCACCCCGATATACAGGAACCCTCACCCCGATATAAAGGAACCCTCACCCCGATATACAGGAACCCTCACCCCGATATACAGGAACCCTGACCCCGATATACAGGAACCCTCACCCCGATATACAGGAACCCTCACCCCGATATACAGGAACCCTCACCCCGATATACAGGAACCCTCACCCCGATATACAGGAACCCTCACCCCGATATACAGGAACCCTCACCCCGATATACAGGAACCCTCACCCCGATATACCGGAACCCACACCCCGATATACAGGAACCCACACCCCGATATACAGGAACCCACACCCCGATATACAGGAACCCTCACCCCGATATAAAGGAACCCTCACCCCGCTATACAGGAACCCTCACCCCGATATACAGGAACTCTCACCCCGATATACAGGAACCCTCACTCCGATATACAGGAACCCATACACCGATATAAAGGAACCCACAGCCCGATATACAGGAACCCCGATATACAGGAACTCTCACCCCGATATACAGGAACCCTCACTCCGATATACAGGAACCCATACACCGATATAAAGGAACCCACAGCCCGATATACAGGAACCCCGATATACAGGAACCCTCACCCCGATATACAGGAGCCCTCACCCCGATATACAGGAACCCACACCCCGATATACAGGAACCTTCACCCCGATATACAGGAACCCACACCCCGATATACAGGAAGCCTCACCCCGATATACAGGAACCCTCACCCCGATATACAGGAACCCTCACCCCGCTATACAGGAAGCCTCACCCCGATATACAGGAACACTCACCCCGATATACAGGAACCCACACCCCCATATACAGGAACCCTCACCCCGATATACAGGAACCCTCACCCCGATATACAGGAACCCTCACCCCGATATACAGGAACCCTCACTCCGATATACAGGAACCCACACCCCGATATACAGGAAACCTCACCCCGATATACAGGAACCCTCGCCCCGATATACAGGAACCCTGACCTCGATATACAGGAACCCTCACCCCGATATACAGGAACCCTCACCCCGATATACAGGAACCCTCACCCCGATATACAGGAGCCGACACCCCGATATACAGGAACGCACACCCCGATATACAGGAACCCTCACCCCGATATACAGGAACCCTCACCCCGATATACAGGAACCCTCACCCCGATATACAGGAACCCTCACCCCGATATACAGGAACCCTCACTCCGATATACAGGACCCCACACCCCGATATACAGGAAACCTCACCTCGATACACAGGTACCCTCGCCCCGATATACAGGAACCCTCACCCCGATATACAGGAACCCACACCCCGATATACAGGAACCCTCACCCCGATATACAGGAACCCACACCCCGATATACAGGAACCCGCACCCCGATATACAGGAACCCCGATATACAGGAACCCTCACCCCGATATACAGGAACCCTCACCCCGATATACAGGAACCCTCACCCCGATATACAGGAACCCTCACCCCGATATACAGGAACCCTCTCCCCGATATACAGGAACCCTCACCCCGATATACAGGAACCCTCACCCCGATATACAGGAACCCTCTCCCCGATATACAGGAACCTTCACCGCGATATACAGGAGCCCTCACCCCGATATACAGGAACCCTGACCCCGATATACAGGAACCCTCACCCCGATATACAGGAACCCTCACCCCGATATACAGGAACCCACACCCCGATATACAGGAACCCTCACCCCGATATACAGGAACCCACACCCCGATATACAGGAACCCTCACCCCGATATACAGGAACCCTCACCCCGATATACAGGAACCCTCACCCCGATATACAGGAACCCTCACCCCGACATACAGGAACCCACACCCCGATATACAGGAACCCTCACCCCGATATACAGGAACCCACACCCCGATATACAGGAATCCTCACCCCGATATACAGGAACCCTCACCCCGATATACAGGAACCCTCACCCCGATATACAGGAACCCTCACCCCGATATACAGGAATCCACACCCCGATATACAGGAACCCTCACCCCGGTATACAGGAACCCTCACCCCGATATACAGGAACCCTCACCCCGATATACAGGAACCCTCACCCCGATATACAGGAATCCACACCCCGATATACAGGAACCCTCACCCCGGTATACAGGAACCCTCACCCCGATATACAGGAACCCTCACCCCGGTATACAGGAACCCTCAACCCGATATACAGGAACCCTCACACCGATATACAGGAACCCACACCCCGATATACAGGAACCCTCACCCCGATATACAGGAACCCACACCCCGATATACAGGAACCCTCACCCCGATATACAGGAACCCACACCCCGAGATACAGGAACCCTCACCCCGAAATACAGGAACCCTCACCCCGATATACAGGAACCCTCACCCCGATATACAGGAACCCTCACCCCGATATACAGGAACCCGCACCCCGATATACAGGAACCCTCACCCCGATATACAGGAACCCTCACCCCGATATAAAGGAACCCGCACCCCGATATACAGGAACCCTCACCCCGATATACAGGAACCCTCACCCCGATATACAGGAACCCGCACCCCGATATACAGGAACCCTCACCCCGATATACAGGAACCCTCACCCCGATATAAAGGAACCCTCACCCCGATATACAGGAACCCTCACCCCGATATACAGGAACCCTCACCCCGATATACAGGAACCCACACCCCGATATACAGGAACCCTCACCCCGATATACAGGAACCCTCACCCCGATATACAGGAACCCGCACCCCGATATACAGGAACCCTCACCCCGATATACAGGAACCCTCACCCCGATATAAAGGAACCCTCACCCCGATATACAGGAACCCTCACCCCGATATACAGGAACTCTCATCCCGATATACAGGAACCCTGACCACGATATACAGGAACCCACACCCCGATATACAGGAACCCTCACCCCGATATACAGGAACCCTCACCCCGATATACAGGAACCCTCACCCCGATATACAGGAACCCTCACCCCGATATACAGGAACCCTCACCCCGATATACAGGAACCCTGACCACGATATACAGGAACCCACACCCCGATATACAGGAACCCTCACCCCGATATACAGGAACCCACACCCCGATATACAGGAACCCTCACCCCGATATACAGGAACCCTCACCCCGATATACAGGAACCGACACCCCGATATACAGGAACCCTCACCCCGATATACAGGAAACCTCACCCCGATATACAGGAACCCTCACCCCGATATACAGGAACCCTCACCCCGATATACAGGAACCCTCACCCCGATATACAGGAACCCTCACCCCGATATACAGGAACCCTCACCCCGATATACAGGAACCCACACCCCGATATACAGGAACCCTCACCCCGATATACAGGAACCCTCACCCCGATATACAGGAACCGACACCCCGATATACAGGAACCCTCACCCCGATATACAGGAACCCTCACCCCGATATACAGGAACCCTGACCCCGATATACAGGAACCGACACCCCGATATACAGGAACCCTCACCCCGATATACAGGAACCCTCACCCCGATATACAGGAACCCTCACCCCGATATACAGGAACCCTCACCCCGATATACAGGAACCCACACCCCGATATACAGGAACCCTCACCCCGATATACAGGAACCCTCACCCCGATATACAGGAACCCACACCCCGATATACAGGAACCCTCACCCCGATATACAGGAACCCTCACCCCGATATACAGGAACCCTCACCCCGATATACAGGAACCCTCACCCCGATATACAGGAACCCTCACCCCGATATACAGGAACCCTCACCCCGATATACAGGAACCCTCACCCCGATATACAGGAACCCTCACCCCGATATACAGGAACCCTCACCCCGATATACAGGAACCCTCACCCCGATATACAGGAACACTCACCCCGATATACAGGAACCCTCACCCCGATATACAGGAACCGACACCCCGATATACAGGAACCCTCACCCCGATATACAGGAACCCTGACCCCGATATACAGGAACCGACACCCCGATATACAGGAACCCTCACCCCGATATACAGGAACCCTCACCCCGATATACAGGAACCCTCACCCCGATATACAGGAACCCTCACCCCGATATACAGGAACCCTCACCCCGATATACAGGAACCCTCACCCCGATATACAGGAACCCTCACCCCGATATACAGGAACCCTCACCCCGATATACAGGAACCCTCACCCCGATATACAGGAACCCTCACCCCGATATACAGGAGCCCTCACCCCGATATACAGGAACCCACACCCCGATATACAGGAACCTTCACCCCGATATACAGGAACCCACACCCCGATATACAGGAAGCCTCACCCCGATAAACAGGAACCCTCACCCCGATATACAGGAACCCTCACCCCGCTATACAGGAAGCCTCACCCCGATATACAGGAACCCTCACCCCGATATACAGGAACCCACACCCCCATATACAGGAACCCTCACCCCGATATACAGGAACCCTCACCCCGATATACAGGAACCCTCACCCCGATATACAGGAACCCTCACCCCGATATACAGGAACCCTCACTCCGATATACAGGAACCCACACCCCGATATACAGGAAACCTCACCCCGATATACAGGAACCCTCGCCCCGATATACAGGAACCCACACCCCGATATACAGGAACCCTGACCTCGATATACAGGAACCCTCACCCCGATATACAGGAACCCTCACCCCGATATACAGGAACCCTCACCCCGATATACAGGAACCCTCACCCCGATATACAGGAACCCTCACTCCGATATACAGGAACCCACACCCCGATATACAGGAAACCTCACCCCGATATACAGGAACCCTCGCCCCGATATACAGGAACCCACACCCCGATATACAGGAACCCTCACCCCGATATACAGGAACCCTCACCCCGATATACAGGAGCCGACACCCCGATATACAGGAACGCACACCCCGATATACAGGAACCCTCACCCCGATTACAGGAACCCTCACCCCGATATACAGGAACCCTCACCCCGATATACAGGAACCCTCACCCCGATATACAGGAACCCTCACCCCGATTACAGGAACCCTCACCCCGACATACAGGAACCCACACCCCGATATACAGGAAACCTCACCCCGATATACAGGAACCCTCGCCCCGATATACAGGAACCCTCACCCCGATATACAGGAACCCTCACCCCGATATACAGGAACCCTCACCTCGATATACAGGAACCCTCACCCCGATATACAGGAACCCTCACCCCGATATACAGGAACCCTCACCCCGATATACAGGAGCCGACACCCCGATATACAGGAACCCACACCCCGATATACAGGAACCCTGACCCCGATATACAGGAACCCACACACCGATATACAGGAACCCACACCCCGATATACAGGAACCCTCACCCCGGTATACAGGAACCCTCATCCCGATATACAGGAACCCTCAACCCGAATATACAGGAACCCACACCCCAATATACAGGAAGCCTGACCCCGATATACAGGAACCCTCACCCCGATATACAGGAACCCTCACCCCGAATATACAGGAACCCACACCCCGATATACAGGAACCCTCACCCCGAATATACAGGAACCCTGATATACAGGAACCCTCACCCCGATATACAGGAACCCTGATATACAGGAACCCTCACCCCGATATACAGGAACCCTCACCCCGATATACAGGAACCCACACCCCGATATACAGGAACCCTCACCCCGATATACAGGAACCCCGATATACAGGAACCCTGATATACAGGAACCCTCACCCCGATATACAGGAACCCTCACCCCGATATACAGGAACCCTCACCCTGATATACAGGAACCCTCACCCCGATATACAGGAACCCCGATATACAGGAACCCTCACCCCGATATTCAGGAACCCTCACCCTGATATACAGGAACCCTCACCCCGATATACAGGAACCCTCACCCTGATATACAGGAACCCTCACCCCGATATACAGGAACCCCGATATACAGGAACCCTCACCCCGATATACAGGAACCCTCACCCCGATATACAGGAACCCTCACCCCGAATATACAGGAACCCACACCCCGATATACAGGAACCCACACCGCGATATACAGGAACCCCGATATACAGGAACCCTCACCCCGATATACAGGAACCCTGATATACAGGAACCCTCACCCCGATATACAGGAACCCTCACCCTGATATACAGGAACCCTCACCCCGATATACAGGAACCCCGATATACAGGAACCCTCACCCCGATATTCAGGAACCCTCACCCTGATATACAGGAACCCTCACCCCGATATACAGGAACCCTCACCCCGATATACAGGAACCCTCACCCCGATATACAGGAACCCACACCCCGATATACAGGAACCCACACCCCGATATACAGGAACCCTCACCCCGATATACAGGTACACTCACCCCGATATACAGGAACCCTCACCCCGATATACAGGAACCCTCACCCCGATATACAGAACCCTCACCCCGATATACAGGAACCCTCACCCCGATATAGAGGAACCCTCACCCCGATATACCGGAACCCTCACCCCGATATACAGGAACCCTCACCCCGATATACAGTAACCCTCATTCCGATATACAGGAACCCTCACCCCGATATAGAGGAACCGACACCCCGATATACAGGAACCCTCACCTTGATATACAGGAACCCTCACCCCGATATACAGGAACCCTCACCCCGATATACCTGAACCCTCACCCCGATATACAGGAACCCTGACCCCGATATACAGTAACCCTCACCCCGATATACAGGAACCCACACCCCGATATACAGGAACCCTCACCCCGATATACAGGAACCCTGACCCCGATATACAGCAGCCCTCACCCCGATATACAGGAACCCTCACCCCGATATACAGGAACCGACACCCCGATATACAGGAACCCTCACCCCGATATACAGGAACCCTGAGCCCGATATACAGGAACCCTCACCCCAATATACAGGAACCCTCACCCCGATATACAGGAACGCTCACCCCGATATAGAGGAACCCTCACCCCGAAATACAGGAACCCACACCCCGATATACAGGAACCCACACCCCGATATAGAGGAACCCGAACCGCGATATACAAGAACCCTCACCCCGATATACAGGAACCCTCATTCCGATATACAGGAACCCTCACCCCGATATACAGGAACCCACACCCCGATATACAGGAACCCACACCCCGATATAGAGGAACCCTCACCGCGATATACAAGAACCCTCACCCCGATATACAGGAACCCACACCCCAATATACAGGAACCCTCACCCCGATATACAGGAATCCTCACCCCGATATACAGGAACCTTCACCCCGATATACAGGTACCCACACCCCGATATACAGGAACCCTCACCCCGATATACAGGAACCCTCACCCCGATATACAGGAACCCTCCCCCCGATATACAGGATCCCACACCCCGATATACAGGAACCCACACCCCGATATACAGGAACCCTCACCCCGATATACAGGAACCCTCACCCCGATATACAGGAACCCTCACCCCGATATACAGGAACCCTCACCCCGATATACAGGAACCCTCACCCCGAATATACAGGAACCCACACCCCGATATACAGGAACCCACACCCCGATATACAGGAACCCCGATATACAGGAACCCTCACCCCGATATACAGGAACCCTCACCCCGAATATACAGGAACCCACACCCCGATATACAGGAACCCACACCCCGATATACAGGAACCCCGATATACAGGAACCCTCACCCCGATATACAGGAACCCTGATATACAGGAACCCTCACCCCGATATACAGGAACCCTCACCCCGATATACAGGAACCCACACCCCGATATACAGGAACCCACACCCCGATATACAGGAACCCTCACCCCGATATACAGGTACACTCACCCCGATATACAGGAACCCTCACCCCAATATACAGGAACCCTCACCCCGATATACAGAACCCTCACCCCGATATACAGGAACCCTTACCCCGATATAGAGGAACCCTCACCCCGATATACCGGAACCCTCACCCCGATATACAGGAACCCTCACCCCGATATACAGTAACCCTCATTCCGATATACAGGAACCCTCACCCCGATATAGAGGAACCGACACCCCGATATACAGGAACCCTCACCCCGATATACAGGAACCCTCACCCCGATATACAGGAACCCTCACCCCGATATACCTGAACCCTCACCCCGATATACAGGAACCCTGACCCCGATATACAGGAACCCTCACCCCGATATATAGGAACCCACACCCCGATATACAGGAACCCTCACCCCGATATACAGGAACCCTGACCCCGATATACAGGAGCCCTCACCCCGATATACAGGAACCCTCATTCCGATATACAGGAACCCTCACCCCGATATACAGGAACTGACACCCCGATATACAGGAACCCTCACCCCGATATACAGGAACCCTGAGCCCGATATACAGGAACCCTCACCCCAATATACAGGAACCCTCACCCCGATATACAGGAACGCTCACCCCGATATAGAGGAACCCTCACCCCGAAATACAGGAACCCACACCCCGATATACAGGAACCCGAACCGCGATATACAAGAACCCTCACCCCGATATACAGGAACCCTCATTCCGATATACAGGAACCCTCACCCCGATATACAGGAACCCACACCCCGATATACAGGAACCCACACCCCGATATAGAGGAACCCTCACCGCGATATACAAGAACCGTCACCCCGATATACAGGAACCCACACCCCAATATACAGGAACCCTCACCCCGATATACAGGAATCCTCACCCCGATATACAGGAACCTTCACCCCGATATACAGGTACCCACACCCCGATATACAGGAACCCTCACCCCGATATACAGGAACCCTCACCCCGATATACAGGAACCCTCCCCCCGATATACAGGATCCCACACCCCGATATACAGGAACCCACACCCCGATATACAGGAACCCTCACCCCGATATACAGGAACCCTCACCCCGATATACAGGAACCCTCACCCCGATATACAGGAACCCTCACCCCGAATATACAGGAACCCACACCCCGATATACAGGAACCCACACCCCGATATACAGGAACCCCGATATACAGGAACCCTCACCCCGATATACAGGAACCCTGATATACAGGAACCCTCACCCCGATATACAGGAACCCTCACCCTGATATACAGGAACCCTCACCCCGATATACAGGAACCCCGATATATAGGAACCCTCACCCCGATATTCAGGAACCCTCACCCCGATATACAGGAACCCTCACCCCGATATACAGGAACCCTCACCCCGATATACAGGAAACCTCACCCCGATATACAGGAACCCACACCCCGATATACAGGAACCCACACCCCGATATACAGGAACCCTCACCCCGATATACAGGTACACTCACCCCGATATACAGGAACCCTCACCCCGATATACAGTAACCCTCACCCCGATATACAGAACCCTCACCCCGATATACAGGAACCCTCACCCCGATATAGAGGAACCCTCACCCCGATATACAGGAACCCTCACCCCGATATACAGGAACCGACACCCCGATATACAGGAACCCTCACCCCGATATACAGGAACCCTCACCCCGCTATACAGGAACCCTGACCCCGATATACAGGAACCCTCACCCCGATATACAGGAACCCACACCCCGATATACAGGAACCCTCACCCCGATATACAGGAACCCTGACCCCGATATACAGGAGCCCTCACCCCGATATACAGGAACCCTCATTCCGATATACAGGAACCCTCCCCCCGATATACAGGAACCGACACCCCGATATACAGGAACCCTCACCCCGATATACAGGAACCCTGAGCCCGATATACAGGAACCCTCACCCCGATATACAGGAACGCTCACCCCGATATAGAGGAACCCTCACCCCGATATACAGGAACGCTCACCCCGATATAGAGGAACCCTCACCCCGATATACAGGAACGCTCACCCCGATATAGAGGAACCCTCATCCCAATATACAGGAACCCTCACCCCGATATACAGGAACGCTCACCCCGATATAGAGGAACCCTCACCCCGATATACAGGAACCCACACCCCGATATAAAGGAACCCACACCCCGATATAGAGGAACCCGTACCGCGATATACAGGAACCCTCACCCCGATATACAGGAACCCTCATTCCGATATACAGGAACCCTCACCCCGATATACAGGAACCCTCATTCCGATATACAGGAACCCTCACCCCGATATACAGGAACCCTCACCCCGATATACAGGAACCCTCACCCCGATATACAGGAACCCTCACCCCGATATACAGGAACCCTCATTCCGATATACAGGAACCCTCACCCCGATATACAGGAACCCTCACCCCGATATACAGGAACCCTCACCCCGATATACAGGAACCGACACCCCGATATACAGGAACCCTCACCCCGATATACAGGAACCCTCACCCCGATATACAGGAACCCTCACCCCGATATACAGGAACCCTCACCCCGATATAAAGGAACCCTCACCCCGATATACAGGAACCCTCACCCCGATATACAGGAACTCTCATCCCGATATACAGGAACCCTCACTCCGATATACAGGAACCCATACACCGATATAAAGGAACCCACAGCCCGATATACAGGAACCCCGATATACAGGAACTCTCACCCCGATATACAGGAACCCTCACTCCGATATACAGGAACCCATACACCGATATAAAGGAACCCACAGCCCGATATACAGGAACCCCGATATACAGGAACCCACACCCCGATATACAGGAACCCTCACCCCGATATACAGGTACACTCACCCCGATATACAGGAACCCTCACCCCAATATACAGGAACCCTCACCCCGATATACAGAACCCTCACCCCGATATACAGGAACCCTCACCCCGATATAGAGGAACCCTCACCCCGATATACCGGAACCCTCACCCCGATATAGAGGAACCCTCACCCCGATATACAGTAACCCTCATTCCGATATACAGGGACCCTCACCCCGATATAGAGGAACCGACACCCCGATATACAGGAACCCTCACCTTGATATACAGGAACCCTCACCCCGATATACAGGAACCCTCACCCCGATATACCTGAACCCTCACCCCGATATACAGGAACCCTGACCCCGATATACAGGAACCCTCACCCCGATATACAGGAACCCACACCCCGATATACAGGAACCCTCACCCCGATATACAGGTACCCTCACTCCGATATACAGGAACCCCACACCCCGATATACAGGAACCCTGACCCCGATATACAGGAGCCCTCACCCCGATATACAGGAACCCTCATTCCGATATACAGGAACCCTCACCCCGATATACAGGAACCCTCACCCCGATATACAGGAACCCTCACCCCGATATACAGGAACCCTCATTCCGATATACAGGAACCCTCACCCCGATATACAGGAACCCTCACCCCGATATACAGGAACCCTGAGCCCGATATACAGGAACCCTCACGCCAATATACAGGAACCCTCACCCCGATATACAGGAACGCTCACCCCGATATAGAGGAACCCTCACCCCGAAATACAGGAACCCACACCCCGATATACAGGAACCCACACCCCGATATAGAGGAACCCGAACCGCGATATACAAGAACCCTCACCCCGATATACAGGAACCCTCACCCCGATATACAGGAACCCACACCCCGATATACAGGAACCCACACCCCGATATAGAGGAACCCTCACCGCGATATACAAGAACCCTCACCCCGATATACAGGAACCCACACCCCAATATACAGGAACCCTCACCCCGATATACAGGAATCCTCACCCCGATATACAGGAACCTTCACCCCGATATACAGGTACCCACACCCCGATATACAGGAACCCTCACCCCGATATACAGGAACCCTCACCCCGATATACAGGAACCCTCCCCCCGATATACAGGATCCCACACCCCGATATACAGGAACCCACACCCCGATATACAGGAACCCTCACCCCGATATACAGGAACCCTCACCCCGATATACAGGAACCCTCACCCCGATATACAGGAACCCTCACCCCGATATACAGGAACCCTCACCCCGAATATACAGGAACCCACACCCCGATATACAGGAACCCACACCCCGATATACAGGAACCCCGATATACAGGAACCCTCACCCCGATATACAGGAACCCTGATATACAGGAACCCTCACCCCGATATACAGGAACCCTCACCCCGATATACAGGAACCCACACCCCGATATACAGGAACCCACACCCCGATATACAGGAACCCTCACCCCGATATACAGGTACACTCACCCCGATATACAGGAACCCTCACCCCAATATACAGGAACCCTCACCCCGATATACAGAACCCTCACCCCGATATACAGGAACCCTCACCCCGATATAGAGGAACCCTCACCCCGATATACCGGAACCCCCACCCCGATATACAGGAACCCTCACCCCGATATACAGTAACCCTCATTCCGATATACCTGAACCCTCACCCCGATATACAGGAACCCTGACCCCGATATACAGGAACCCTCACCCCGATATACAGGAACCGACACCCCGATATACAGGAACCCTCACCTTGATATACAGGAACCCTCACCCCGATATACAGGAACCCTCACCCCGATATACCTGAACCCTCACCCCGATATACAGGAACCCTGACCCCGATATACAGGAACCCTCACCCCGATATACAGGAACCCTCACCCCGATATACAGGAACCCTGAACCCGATATACAGGAGCCCTCACCCCGATATACAGGAACCCTCATTCCGATATACAGGAACCCTCACCCCGATATACAGGAACCGACACCCCGATATACAGGAACCCTCACCCCGATATACAGGAACCCTGAGCCCGATATACAGGAACCCTCACCCCAATATACAGGAACCCTCACCCCGATATACAGGAACGCTCACCCCGATATAGAGGAACCCTCACCCCGAAATACAGGAACTCACACCCCGATATACAGGAACCCACACCCCGATATAGAGGAACCCGAACCGCGATATACAAGAACCCTCACCCCGATATACAGGAACCCTCATTCCGATATACAGGAACCCTCACCCCGATTTACAGGAACCCACACCCCGATATACAGGAACCCACACCCCGATATAGAGGAACCCTCACCGCGATATACAAGAACCCTCACCCCGATATACAGGAACCCACACCCCAATATACAGGAACCCTCACCCCGATATACAGGAACCCACACCCCAATATACAGGAACCCTCACCCCGATTTACAGGAACCCACACCCCGATATACAGGAACCCACACCCCGATATAGAGGAACCCTCACCGCGATATACAAGAACCCTCACCCCGATATACAGGAACCCACACCCCAATATACAGGAATCCTCACCCCGATATACAGGAACCTTCACCCCGATATACAGGTACCCACACCCCGATATACAGGAACCCTCACCCCGATATACAGGAACCCTCACCCCGATATACAGGAACCCTCCCCCCGATATACAGGATCCCACACCCCGATATACAGGAACCCACACCCCGATATACAGGAACCCTCACCCCGATATACAGGAACCCTCACCCCGATATACAGGAACCCTCACCCCGATATACAGGAACCCTCACCCCGATATACAGGAACCCTCACCCCGAATATACAGGAACCCACACCCCGATATACAGGAACCCACACCCCGATATACAGGAACCCCGATATACAGGAACCCTCACCCCGATATACAGGAACCCTGATATACAGGAACCCTCACCCCGATATACAGGAACCCTCACCCTGATATACAGGAACCCTCACCCCGATATACAGGAACCCCGATATATAGGAACCCTCACCCCGATATTCAGGAACCCTCACCCCGATATACAGGAACCCTCACCCCGATATACAGGAACCCTCACCCCGATATACAGGAACCCTCACCCCGATATACAGGAACCCTCACCCCGATATACAGGAACCCTCACCCCGATATACAGGAACCCTCACCCCAATATACAGGAACCCACACCCCGATATACAGGAACCCACACCCCGATATACAGGAACCCTCACCCCGATATACAGGTACACTCACCCCGATATACAGGAACCCTCACCCCGATATACAGGAACCCTCACCCCGATATACAGAACCCTCACCCCGATATACAGGAACCCTCACCCCGATATAGAGGAACCCTCACCCCGATATACAGGAACCCTCACCCCGATATACAGGAACCCTCACCCCGATATAGAGGAACCCTCACCCCGATATAGAGGAACCCTCACCCCGATATACAGGAACCCTCACCCCGATATACAGGAACCGACACCCCGATATACAGGAACCCTCACCTTGATATACAGGAACCCTCACCCCGATATACAGGAACCCTCACCCCGATATACAGGAACCCTCACCCCGATATAGAGGAACCCTCACCCCGATATACAGGAACCCTCACCCCGATATACAGGAACCGACACCCCGATATACAGGAACCCTCACCTTGATATACAGGAACCCTCACCCCGATATACAGGAACCCTCACCCCGATATACAGGAACCCTCACCCCGCTATACAGGAACCCTGACCCCGATATACAGGAACCCTCACCCCGATATACAGGAACCCACACCCCGATATACAGGAACCCTCACCCCGATATACAGGAACCCTGACCCCGATATACAGGAGCCCTCACCCCGATATACAGGAACCCTCATTCCGATATACAGGAACCCTCACCCCGATATACAGGAACCGACACCCCGATATACAGGAACCCTCACCCCGATATACAGGAACCCTGAGCCCGATATACAGGAACCCTCACCCCGATATACAGGAACGCTCACCCCGATATAGAGGAACCCTCACCCCGATATACAGGAACGCTCACCCCGATATAGAGGAACCCTCATCCCAATATACAGGAACCCTCACCCCGATATACAGGAACACTCACCCCGATATACAGGAACCCTCACCCCGATATACAGGAACCCTCACCCCGATATACAGGAACCCTCACCCCGATATACAGGAACACTCACCCCGATATACAGGAACCCTCACCCCGATATACAGGAACCCTCACCCCGATATACAGGAACCCTCACCCCGATATACAGGAACCCTCACCCCGATATACAGGAACCCACACCCCGATATACAGGAACCCTCACCCCGATATACAGGAACCCACACCCCGATATACAGGAACCCTCACCCCGGTATACAGGAACCCTCATCCCGATATACAGGAACCCTCACCACGATATACAGGAACCCTCAACCCGAATATACAGGAACCCTCACCCCGATATACAGGAACCCTCATCCCGATATACAGGAACCCTCACCACGATATACAGGAACCCTCAACCCGATATACAGGAACCCTCGCCCCAATATACAGGAAGCCTGACCCCGATATACAGGAACCCTCACCCCGAATATACAGGAACCCACACCCCGATATACAGGAACCCACACCGCGATATACAGGAACCCCGATATACAGGAACCCTCACCCCGATATACAGGAACCCTGATATACAGGAACCCTCACCCCGATATACAGGAACCCTCACCCTGATATACAGGAACCCTCACCCCGATATACAGGAACCCCGATATACAGGAACCCTCACCCCGATATTCAGGAACCCTCACCCTGATATACAGGAACCCTCACCCCGATATACAGGAACCCTCACCCTGATATACAGGAACCCTCACCCCGATATACAGGAACCCCGATATACAGGAACCCTCACCCCGATATACAGGAACCCTCACCCCGATATACAGGAACCCTCACCCCGAATATACAGGAACCCACACCCCGATATACAGGAACCCCGATATACAGGAACCCTCACCCCGATATACAGGAACCCTGATATACAGGAACCCTCACCCCGATATACAGGAACCCTCACCCTGATATACAGGAACCCTCACCCCGATATACAGGAACCCCGATATACAGGAACCCTCACCCCGATATTCAGGAACCCTCACCCTGATATACAGGAACCCTCACCCCGATATACAGGAACCCTCACCCCGATATACAGGAACCCTCACCCCGATATACAGGAACCCACACCCCGATATACAGGAACCCACACCCCGATATACAGGAACCCTCACCCCGATATACAGGTACACTCACCCCGATATACAGGAACCCTCACCCCAATATACAGGAACCCTCACCCCGATATACAGAACCCTCACCCCGATATACAGGAACCCTCACCCCGATATAGAGGAACCCTCACCCCGATATACCGGAACCCTCACCCCGATATACAGGAACCCTCACCCCGATATACAGTAACCCTCATTCCGATATACAGGAACCCTCACCCCGATATAGAGGAACCGACACCCCGATATACAGGAACCCTCACCTTGATATACAGGAACCCTCACCCCGATATACAGGAACCCTCACCCCGATATACCTGAACCCTCACCCCGATATACAGGAACCCTGACCCCGATATACAGTAACCCTCACCCCGATATACAGGAACCCACACCCCGATATACAGGAACCCTCACCCCGATATACAGGAACCCTGACCCCGATATACAGGAGCCCTCACCCCGATATACAGGAACCGACACCCCGATATACAGGAACCCACACCCCGATATACAGGAACCCTCACCCCGATATACAGGAACCGACACCCCGATATACAGGAACCCTCACCCCGATATACAGGAACCCTGAGCCCGATATACAGGAACCCTCACCCCGATATACAGGAACGCTCACCCCGATATAGAGGAACCCTCACCCCGAAATACAGGAACCCACACCCCGATATACAGGAACCCACACACCGATATAGAGGAACCCGAACCGCGATATACAAGAACCCTCACCCCGATATACAGGAACCCTCATTCCGATATACAGGAACCCTCACCCCGATATACAGGAACCCACACCCCGATATACAGGAACCCACACCCCGATATAGAGGAACCCTCACCGCGATATACAAGAACCCTCACCCCGATATACAGGAACCCACACCCCAATATACAGGAACCCTCACCCCGATATACAGGAATCCTCACCCCGATATACAGGAACCTTCACCCCGATATACAGGTACCCACACCCCGATATACAGGAACCCTCACCCCGATATACAGGAACCCTCACCCCGATATACAGGAACCCTCCCCCCGATATACAGGATCCCACACCCCGATATACAGGAACCCACACCCCGATATACAGGAACCCTCACCCCGATATACAGGAACCCTCACCCCGATATACAGGAACCCTCACCCCGATATACAGGAACCCTCACCCCGATATACAGGAACCCTCACTCCGAATATACAGGAACCCACACCCCGATATACAGGAACCCACACCCCGATATACAGGAACCCCGATATACAGGAACCCTCACCCCGATATACAGGAACCCTCACCCCGAATATACAGGAACCCACACCCCGATATACAGGAACCCACACCCCGATATACAGGAACCCCGATATACAGGAACCCTCACCCCGATATACAGGAACCCTGATATACAGGAACCCTCACCCCGATATACAGGAACCCTCACCCCGATATACAGGAACCCACACCCCGATATACAGGAACCCACACCCCGATATACAGGAACCCTCACCCCGATATACAGGTACACTCACCCCGATATACAGGAACCCTCACCCCAATATACAGGAACCCTCACCCCGATATACAGAACCCTCACCCCGATATACAGGAACCCTTACCCCGATATAGAGGAACCCTCACCCCGATATACCGGAACCCTCACCCCGATATACAGGAACCCTCACCCCGATATACAGTAACCCTCATTCCGATATACAGGAACCCTCACCCCGATATAGAGGAACCGACACCCCGATATACAGGAACCCTCACCCCGATATAGAGGAACCGACACCCCGATATACAGGAACCCTCACCCCGATATAGAGGAACCGACACCCCGATATACAGGAACCCTCACCCCGATATACAGGAACCCTGACCCCGATATACAGGAACCCTCACCCCGATATACAGGAACCCACACCCCGATATACAGGAACCCTCACCCCGATATACAGGAACCCTGACCCCGATATACAGGAGCCCTCACCCCGATATACAGGAACCCTCATTCCGATATACAGGAACCCTCACCCCGATATACAGGAACTGACACCCCGATATACAGGAACCCTCACCCCGATATACAGGAACCCTGAGCCCGATATACAGGAACCCTCACCCCAATATACAGGAACCCTCACCCCGATATACAGGAACGCTCACCCCGATATAGAGGAACCCTCACCCCGAAATACAGGAACCCACACCCCGATATACAGGAACCCACACCCCGATATAGAGGAACCCGAACCGCGATATACAAGAACCCTCACCCCGATATACAGGAACCCTCACCCCGATATACAGGAACCCTCACCCCGATATACAGGAACACTCACCCCGATATACAGGAACCCTCACCCCGATATACAGGAACCCTCACCCCGATATACAGGAACCCTCACTCCGAATATACAGGAACCCACACCCCGATATACAGGAACCCACACCCCGATATACAGGAACCCCGATATACAGGAACCCTCACCCCGATATACAGGAACCCTCACCCCGAATATACAGGAACCCACACCCCGATATACAGGAACCCACACCCCGATATACAGGAACCCCGATATACAGGAACCCTCACCCCGATATACAGGAACCCTGATATACAGGAACCCTCACCCCGATATACAGGAACCCTCACCCCGATATACAGGAACCCACACCCCGATATACAGGAACCCACACCCCGATATACAGGAACCCTCACCCCGATATACAGGTACACTCACCCCGATATACAGGAACCCTCACCCCAATATACAGGAACCCTCACCCCGATATACAGAACCCTCACCCCGATATACAGGAACCCTTACCCCGATATAGAGGAACCCTCACCCCGATATACCGGAACCCTCACCCCGATATACAGGAACCCTCACCCCGATATACAGTAACCCTCATTCCGATATACAGGAACCCTCACCCCGATATAGAGGAACCGACACCCCGATATACAGGAACCCTCACCCCGATATAGAGGAACCGACACCCCGATATACAGGAACCCTCACCCCGATATAGAGGAACCGACACCCCGATATACAGGAACCCTCACCCCGATATACAGGAACCCTGACCCCGATATACAGGAACCCTCACCCCGATATACAGGAACCCACACCCCGATATACAGGAACCCTCACCCCGATATACAGGAACCCTGACCCCGATATACAGGAGCCCTCACCCCGATATACAGGAACCCTCATTCCGATATACAGGAACCCTCACCCCGATATACAGGAACTGACACCCCGATATACAGGAACCCTCACCCCGATATACAGGAACCCTGAGCCCGATATACAGGAACCCTCACCCCAATATACAGGAACCCTCACCCCGATATACAGGAACGCTCACCCCGATATAGAGGAACCCTCACCCCGAAATACAGGAACCCACACCCCGATATACAGGAACCCACACCCCGATATAGAGGAACCCGAACCGCGATATACAAGAACCCTCACCCCGATATACAGGAACCCTCATTCCGATATACAGGAACCCTCACCCCGATATACAGGAACCCACACCCCGATATACAGGAACCCACACCCCGATATAGAGGAACCCTCACCGCGATATACAAGAACCCTCACCCCGATATACAGAACCCACACCCCAATATACAGGAACCCTCACCCCGATATACATGGAATCCTCACCCGATATACAGGAACCTTCACCCCGATATACAGGTACCCACACCCCGATATACAGGAACCCTCACCCCGATATACAGGAACCCTCACCCCGATATACAGGAACCCTCCCCCCGATATACAGGATCCCACACCCGATATACAGGAACCCACACCCCGAGATACAGGAACCCTCACCCCGATATACAGGAACCCTCACCCCGATATACAGGAACCCTCACCCCGATATACAGGAACCCTCACCCCGATATACAGGAACCCTCACCCCGAATATACAGGAACCCACACCCCGATATACAGGAACCCACACCCCGATATACAGGAACCCCGATATACAGGAACCCTCACCCCGATATACAGGAACCCTGATATACAGGAACCCTCACCCCGATATACAGGAACCCTCACCCTGATATACAGGAACCCTCACCCCGATATACAGGAACCCCGATATATAGGAACCCTCACCCCGATATTCAGGAACCCTCACCCCGATATACAGGAACCCTCACCCCGATATACAGGAACCCTCACCCCGATATACAGGAAACCTCACCCCGATATACAGGAACCCACACCCCGATATACAGGAACCCACACCCCGATATACAGGAACCCTCACCCCGATATACAGGTACACTCACCCCGATATACAGGAACCCTCACCCCGATATACAGTAACCCTCACCCCGATATACAGAACCCTCACCCCGATATACAGGAACCCTCACCCCGATATAGAGGAACCCTCACCCCGATATACAGGAACCCTCACCCCGATATACAGGAACCGACACCCCGATATACAGGAACCCTCACCTTGATATACAGGAACCCTCACCCCGATATACAGGAACCCTCACCCCGATATACAGGAACCCTCACCCCGCTATACAGGAACCCTGACCCCGATATACAGGAACCCTCACCCCGATATACAGGAACCCTCATTCCGATATACAGGAACCCTCCCCCCGATATACAGGAACCGACACCCCGATATACAGGAACCCTCACCCCGATATACAGGAACCCTGAGCCCGATATACAGGAACCCTCACCCCGATATACAGGAACGCTCACCCCGATATAGAGGAACCCTCACCCCGATATACAGGAACGCTCACCCCGATATAGAGGAACCCTCACCCCGATATACAGGAACGCTCACCCCGATATAGAGGAACCCTCATCCCAATATACAGGAACCCTCACCCCGATATACAGGAACGCTCACCCCGATATAGAGGAACCCTCACCCCGATATACAGGAACCCACACCCCGATATAAAGGAACCCACACCCCGATATAGAGGAACCCGTACCGCGATATACAAGAACCCTCACCCCGATATACAGGAACCCTCATTCCGATATACAGGAACCCTCACCCCGATATACAGGAACCCTCACCCCGATATACAGGAACCCTCACCCCGATATACAGGAACCGACACCCCGATATACAGGAACCCTCACCCCGATATACAGGAACCCTCACCCCGATATACAGGAACCCTCACCCCGATATACAGGAACCCTCACCCCGATATAAAGGAACCCTCACCCCGATATACAGGAACCCTCACCCCGATATACAGGAACTCTCATCCCGATATACAGGAACCCTCACTCCGATATACAGGAACCCATACACCGATATAAAGGAACCCACAGCCCGATATACAGGAACCCCGATATACAGGAACTCTCACCCCGATATACAGGAACCCTCACTCCGATATACAGGAACCCATACACCGATATAAAGGAACCCACAGCCCGATATACAGGAACCCCGATATACAGGAACCCACACCCCGATATACAGGAACCCTCACCCCGATATACAGGTACACTCACCCCGATATACAGGAACCCTCACCCCAATATACAGGAACCCTCACCCCGATATACAGAACCCTCACCCCGATATACAGGAACCCTCACCCCGATATAGAGGAACCCTCACCCCGATATACCGGAACCCTCACCCCGATATAGAGGAACCCTCACCCCGATATACAGTAACCCTCATTCCGATATACAGGAACCCTCACCCCGATATAGAGGAACCGACACCCCGATATACAGGAACCCTCACCTTGATATACAGGAACCCTCACCCCGATATACAGGAACCCTCACCCCGATATACCTGAACCCTCACCCCGATATACAGGAACCCTGACCCCGATATACAGGAACCCTCACCCCGATATACAGGAACCCACACCCCGATATACAGGAACCCTCACCCCGATATACAGGAACCCTGACCCCGATATACAGGAGCCCTCACCCCGATATACAGGAACCCTCATTCCGATATACAGGAACCCTCACCCCGATATACAGGAACCGAAACCCCGATATACAGGAACCCTCACCCCGATATACAGGAACCCTGAGCCCGATATACAGGAACCCTCACCCCAATATACAGGAACCCTCACCCCGATATACAGGAACGCTCACCCCGATATAGAGGAACCCTCACCCCGAAATACAGGAACCCACACCCCGATATACAGGAACCCACACCCCGATATAGAGGAACCCGAACCGCGATATACAAGAACCCTCACCCCGATATGCAGGAACCCTCACCCCGATATACAGGAACCCACACCCCGATATACAGGAACCCACACCCCGATATAGAGGAACCCTCACCGCGATATACAAGAACCCTCACCCCGATATACAGGAACCCACACCCCAATATACAGGAACCCTCACCCCGATATACAGGAATCCTCACCCCGATATACAGGAACCTTCACCCCGATATACAGGTACCCACACCCCGATATACAGGAACCCTCACCCCGATATACAGGAACCCTCACCCCGATATACAGGAACCCTCCCCCCGATATACAGGATCCCACACCCCGATATACAGGAACCCACACCCCGATATACAGGAACCCTCACCCCGATATACAGGAACCCTCACCCCGATATACAGGAACCCTCACCCCGATATACAGGAACCCTCACCCCGATATACAGGAACCCTCACCCCGAATATACAGGAACCCACACCCCGATATACAGGAACCCACACCCCGATATACAGGAACCCCGATATACAGGAACCCTCACCCCGATATACAGGAACCCTGATATACAGGAACCCTCACCCCGATATACAGGAACCCTCACCCCGATATACAGGAACCCACACCCCGATATACAGGAACCCACACCCCGATATACAGGAACCCTCACCCCGATATACAGGTACACTCACCCCGATATACAGGAACCCTCACCCCAATATACAGGAACCCTCACCCCGATATACAGAACCCTCACCCCGATATACAGGAACCCTCACCCCGATATAGAGGAACCCTCACCCCGATATACCGGAACCCTCACCCCGATATACAGGAACCCTCACCCCGATATACAGTAACCCTCATTCCGATATACAGGAACCCTCACCCCGATATAGAGGAACCGACACCCCGATATACAGGAACCCTCACCTTGATATACAGGAACCCTCACCCCGATATACAGGAACCCTCACCCCGATATACAGGAACCCTCACCCCGATATACAGGAACCCACACCCCGATATACAGGAACCCTCACCCCGATATACAGGAACCCTCACCCTGATATACAGGAACCCTCACCCCGATATACAGGAACCCTCACCCCGATATACAGGAACCCTGACCCCGATATACAGGAACCCTCACCCCGATATACAGGAACCCTCATTCCGATATACAGGAACCCTCACCCCGATATACAGGAACCGACACCCCGATATACAGGAACCCTCACCCCGATATACAGGAACCCTGAGCCCGATATACAGGAACCCTCACCCCAATATACAGGAACCCTCACCCCGATATACAGGAACGCTCACCCCGATATAGAGGAACCCTCACCCCGAAATACAGGAACTCACACCCCGATATACAGGAACCCACACCCCGATATAGAGGAACCCGAACCGCGATATACAAGAACCCTCACCCCGATATACAGGAACCCTCATTCCGATATACAGGAACCCTCACCCCGATTTACAGGAACCCACACCCCGATATACAGGAACCCACACCCCGATATAGAGGAACCCTCACCGCGATATACAAGAACCCTCACCCCGATATACAGGAACCCACACCCCAATATACAGGAACCCTCACCCCGATATACAGGAATCCTCACCCCGATATACAGGAACCTTCACCCCGATATACAGGTACCCACACCCCGATATACAGGAACCCTCACCCCGATATACAGGAACCCTCACCCCGATATACAGGAACCCTCCCCCCGATATACAGGATCCCACACCCCGATATACAGGAACCCACACCCCGATATACAGGAACCCTCACCCCGATATACAGGAACCCTCACCCCGATATACAGGAACCCTCACCCCGATATACAGGAACCCTCACCCCGATATACAGGAACCCTCACCCCGAATATACAGGAACCCACACCCCGATATACAGGAACCCACACCCCGATATACAGGAACCCCGATATACAGGAACCCTCACCCCGATATACAGGAACCCTGATATACAGGAACCCTCACCCCGATATACAGGAACCCTCACCCTGATATACAGGAACCCTCACCCCGATATACAGGAACCCCGATATATAGGAACCCTCACCCCGATATTCAGGAACCCTCACCCCGATATACAGGAACCCTCACCCCGATATACAGGAACCCTCACCCCGATATACAGGAACCCTCACCCCGATATACAGGAACCCTCACCCCGATATACAGGAACCCTCACCCCGATATACAGGAACCCTCACCCCGATATACAGGAACCCACACCCCGATATACAGGAACCCACACCCCGATATACAGGAACCCTCACCCCGATATACAGGTACACTCACCCCGATATACAGGAACCCTCACCCCGATATACAGGAACCCTCACCCCGATATACAGAACCCTCACCCCGATATACAGGAACCCTCACCCCGATATAGAGGAACCCTCACCCCGATATACAGGAACCCTCACCCCGATATACAGGAACCGACACCCCGATATACAGGAACCCTCACCTTGATATACAGGAACCCTCACCCCGATATACAGGAACCCTCACCCCGATATACAGGAACCCTCACCCCGCTATACAGGAACCCTGACCCCGATATACAGGAACCCTCACCCCGATATACAGGAACCCACACCCCGATATACAGGACCCCTCACCCCGATATACAGGAACCCTGACCCCGATATACAGGAGCCCTCACCCCGATATACAGGAACCCTCATTCCGATATACAGGAACCCTCACCCCGATATACAGGAACCGACACCCCGATATACAGGAACCCTCACCTTGATATACAGGAACCCTCACCCCGATATACAGGAACCCTCACCCCGATATACAGGAACCCTCACCCCGCTATACAGGAACCCTGACCCCGATATACAGGAACCCTCACCCCGATATACAGGAACCCACACCCCGATATACAGGACCCCTCACCCCGATATACAGGAACCCTGACCCCGATATACAGGAGCCCTCACCCCGATATACAGGAACCCTCATTCCGATATACAGGAACCCTCACCCCGATATACAGGAACCGACACCCCGATATACAGGAACCCTCACCCCGATATACAGGAACCCTGAGCCCGATATACAGGAACCCTCACCCCGATATACAGGAGCCCTCACCCCGATATACAGGAACCCTCACCCCGATATACAGGAACCCACACCCCGATATACAGGAACCCTCACCCCGATATACAGGAACCCTGAGCCCGATATACAGGAACCCTCACCCCGATATACAGGAACGCTCACCCCGATATAGAGGAACCCTCACCCCGATATACAGGAACGCTCACCCCGATATAGAGGAACCCTCACCCCGATATACAGGAACGCTCACCCCGATATAGAGGAACCCTCATCCCAATATACAGGAACCCTCACCCCGATATACAGGAACGCTCACCCCGATATAGAGGAACCCTCACCCCGATATACAGGAACCCACACCCCGATATAAAGGAACCCACACCCCGATATAGAGGAACCCGTACCGCGATATACAAGAACCCTCACCCCGATATACAGGAACCCTCATTCCGATATACAGGAACCCTCACCCCGATATACAGGAACCCTCACCCCGATATACAGGAACCCTCACCCCGATATACAGGAACCGACACCCCGATATACAGGAACCCTCACCCCGATATACAGGAACCCTCACCCCGATATACAGGAACCCTCACCCCGATATACAGGAACCCTCACCCCGATATAAAGGAACCCTCACCCCGATATACAGGAACCCTCACCCCGATATACAGGAACTCTCATCCCGATATACAGGAACCCTCACTCCGATATACAGGAACCCATACACCGATATAAAGGAACCCACAGCCCGATATACAGGAACCCCGATATACAGGAACTCTCACCCCGATATACAGGAACCCTCACTCCGATATACAGGAACCCATACACCGATATAAAGGAACCCACAGCCCGATATACAGGAACCCCGATATACAGGAACCCTCACCCCGATATACAGGAGCCCTCACCCCGATATACAGGAACCCACACCCCGATATACAGGAACCTTCACCCCGATATACAGGAACCCACACCCCGATATACAGGAAGCCTCACCCCGATATACAGGAACCCTCACCCCGATATACAGGAACCCTCACCCCGCTATACAGGAAGCCTCACCCCGATATACAGGAACCCTCACCCCGATATACAGGAACCCACACCCCCAAACACAGGAACCCTCACCCCGATATACAGGAACCCTCACCCCGATATACAGGAACCCTCACCCCGATATACAGGAACCCTCACCCCGATATACAGGAACCCTCACTCCGATATACAGGAACCCTCACCCCGATATACAGGAACCCTGCCCCGATATACAGGAAACCTCACCCCGATATACAGGAACCCTCGCCCCGATATACAGGAACCCTGACCTCGATATACAGGAACCCTCACCCCGATATAGAGGAACCCTCACCCCGATATACAGGAGCCGACACCCCGATATACAGGAACCCACACCCCGATATACAGGAACCCTCACCCCGATATACAGGAACCGACACCCCGATATACAGGAACCCGCACCCCGATATACAGGAACCCCGATATACAGGAACCCTCACCCCGATATACAGGAACCCTCACCCCGATATACAGGAACCCTCACCCCGATATACAGGAACCCTCTCCCCGATATACAGGAACCCTCACCGCGATATACAGGAACCCTCACCCCGATATACAGGAACCCTCACCCCGATATACAGGAACCCTCACCCCGATATACAGGAACCCTCACCCCGATATACAGGAACCCTCACCCCGATATACAGGAACCCACACCCCGATATACAGGAACCCTCACCCCGATATACAGGAACCCTCATCCCGATATACAGGAATCCTCACCCCGAATATACAGGAACCCTCACCCCGATATACAGGAACCCTCATCCCGATATACAGGAACCCTCACCCCGATATACAGGAACCCACACCCCGATATACAGGAAGCCTGACCCCGATATACAGGAACCCTCACCCCGATATACAGGAACCCACACCCCGATATACAGGAACCCACACCCCGATATACAGGAACCCCGATATACAGGAACCCTCACCCCGATATACAGGAACCCTGATATACAGGAACCCTCACCCCGATATACAGGAACCCTTACCCTGATATACAGGAACCCTCACCCCGATATACAGGAACCCCGATATACAGGAACCCTCACCCCGATATTCAGGAACCCTCACCCTGATATACAGGAACCCTCACCCCGATATACAGGAACCCTCACCCCGATATACAGGAACCCACACCCCGATATACAGGAACCCACACCCCGATATACAGGAACCCTCACCCCGATATACAGGTGCACTCACCCCGATATACAGGAACCCTCACCCCAATATACAGGAACCCTCACCCCGATATACAGAACCCTCACCCCGATATACAGGAACCCTCACCCCGATATAGAGGAACCCTCACCCCGATATACAGGAACCCTCACCCCGATATACAGTAACCCTCATTCCGATATACAGGAACCCTCACCCCGATATACAGGAACCCTCACCCCGATATACAGGAACCCTCACCCCGATATACAGGAACCCTCACCCCGATATACAGGAACCCTCACCCCGATATACAGGAACCCTCACCCCGATATACAGTAACCCTCATTCCGATAAACAGGAACCGACACCCCGATATACAGGAACCCTCACCCCGATATACAGGAACCCTCACCCCGATATACAGGAACCCTGACCCCGATATACAGGAGCCCTCACCCCGATATACAGGAACCCTCATTCCGATATACAGGAACCCTCACCCCGATATACAGGAACCGACACCCCGATATACAGGAACCCTCACCCCGATATACAGGAACCCTGAGCCCGATATACAGGAACCCTCATTCCGATATACAGGAACCCTCACCCCGATATACAGGAACCGACACCCCGATATAGAGGAACCCTCACCCCGATATACAGGAACCCACACCCCGATATACAGGAACCCACACCCCGATATAGAGGAACCCGAACCGCGATATACAGGAACCCTCATTCCGATATACAGGAACCCTCACCCCGATATACAGGAACCCACACCCCGATATACAGGAACCCTCACCCCGATATACAGGAACCTTCACCCCGATATACAGGTACCCACACCCCGATATACAGGAACCCTCACCCCGATATACAGGAACCCTCACCCCGATATACAGGAACTCTCCCCCCGATATACAGGAACCCACACCCCGATATACAGGAACCCACACCCCGATATACAGGAACCCTCACCCCGATATACAGGAACCCTCAACCCGATATACAGGAACCCACACCCCGATATACAGGAACCCTCACCCCGATATACAGGAACCCCGATATACAGGAACCCTCACCCCGATATAGAGGAACCCTCACCCCGATATACAGGAACCCACACCCCGATATACAGGAACCCTCAGCCCGATATACAGGAACACTCAGCCCGATATACAGGAACACTCACCCCGATATACAGGAACCCTCACCCCGATATACAGGAACCCTCACCCCGATATACAGGCACCCTCACCCCGATATACAGGAACCCTCACCCCGATATACAGGAACCCACACCCCGATATACAGGAACCCTCACCCCGATATACAGGAACCCCGATATACAGGAACCCTCACCCCGATATAGAGGAACCCTCACCCCGATATACAGGAACCCTCACCCCGATATACAGGAACCCTCACCCCGATATACAGGAACCCCGATATACAGGAACCCTCACCCCGATATAGAGGAACCCTCACCCCGATATACAGGAACCCGCACCCCGATGTACAGGACCCCTCACCCCGATATACAGGAACCGACACCCCGATATACAGGAACCCTCACCCCGATATACAGGAACCCTCACCCCGATATACAGGAACCCTCACCCCGATATACAGGAACCCTCACCCCGATATAAAGGAACCCTCACCCCGATATACAGGAACCCTCACCCCGATATACAGGAACTCTCATCCCGATATACAGGAACCCTCACTCCGATATACAGGAACCCATACACCGATATAAAGGAACCCACAGCCCGATATACAGGAACCCCGATATACAGGAACTCTCACCCCGATATACAGGAACCCTCACTCCGATATACAGGAACCCATGCACCGATATAAAGGAACCCACAGCCCGATATACAGGAACACCGATATACAGGAACCCTCACCCCGATATACAGGAGCCCTCACCCCGATATACAGGAACCCACACCCCGATATACAGGAACCTTCACCCCGATATACAGGAACCCACACCCCGATATACAGGAACCCACACCCCGATATACAGGAAGCCTCACCCCGATATACAGGAACCCTCACCCCGATATACAGGAACCCTCACCCCGCTATACAGGAAGCCTCACCCCGATATACAGGAACCCTCACCCCGATATACAGGAACCCACACCCCCAAACACAGGAACCCTCACCCCGATATACAGGAACCCTCACCCCGATATACAGGAACCCTCACCCCGATATACAGGAACCCTCACCCCGATATACAGGAACCCTCACTCCGATATACAGGAACCCTCACCCCAATATACAGGAACCCTGCCCCGATATACAGGAAACCTCACCCCGATATACAGGAACCCTCGCCCCGATATACAGGAACCCTGACCTCGATATACAGGAACCCTCACCCCGATATACAGGAACCCTCACCCCGATATACAGGAACCCTCACCCCGATATACAGGAACCCTCGCCCCGATATACAGGAACCCTGACCTCGATATACAGGAACCCTCACCCCGATATACAGGAACCCTCACCCCGATATACAGGAACCCACACCCCGATATACAGGAACCCTCACCCCGATATACAGGAACCCTCACCCCGATATACAGGAGCCGACACCCCGATATACAGGAACCCACACCCCGATATACAGGAACCCTCACCCCGATATACAGGAACCCACACCCCGATATACAGGAACCCGCACCCCGATATACAGGAACCCCGATATACAGGAACCCTCACCCCGATATACAGGAACCCTCACCCCGATATACAGGAACACTCACCCCGATATACAGGAACCCTCACCCCGATATACAGGAACCCTCACCCCGATATACAGGAACCCTCACCCCGATATACAGGAACCCTCACTCCGATATACAGGAACCCTCACCCCAATATACAGGAAACCTCACCCCGATATACAGGAACCCTCGCCCCGATATACAGGAACCCTGACCTCGATATACAGGAACCCTCACCCCGATATAGAGGAACCCTCACCCCGATATACAGGAACCCTCACCCCGATATACAGGAACCCTCACCCCGATATACAGGAGCCGACACACCGATATACAGGAACCCACACCCCGATATACAGGAACCCTCACCCCGATATACAGGAACCCACACCCCGATATACAGGAACCCGCACCCCGATATACAGGAACCCCGATATACAGGAACCCTCACCCCGATATACAGGAACCCTCACCCCGATATACAGGAACACTCACCCCGATATACAGGAACCCTCACCCCGATATACAGGAACCCGCACCCCGATATACAGGAACCCTCACCCCGATATACAGGAACCCTCACCCCGATATACAGGAACCCTCACCCCGATATACAGGAACGCTCACCCCGATATACAGGAACCCACACCCCGATATACAGGAACCCTCACCCCGATATACAGGAACCCTCACCCCGATATACAGGAACCCTCACCCCGATATACAGGAACACTCACCCCGATATACAGGAACCCTCACCCCGATATACAGGAACCCGCACCCCGATATACAGGAACCCTCACCCCGATATACAGGAACCCTCACCCCGATATACAGGAACCCTCACCCCGATATACAGGAACCCTCACCCCGATATACAGGAACCCACACCCCGATATACAGGAACCCACACCCCGATATACAGGAACCCTCACCCCGATATACAGGAACCCTCACCCCGATATACAGGAACCCTCACCCCGATATACAGGAACCCACACCCCGATATACAGGAACCCTCACCCCGATATACAGGAACCCTCACCCCGATATACAGGAACCCACACCCCGATATACAGGAACCCTCACCCCGATATACAGGAACCCTCACCCCGATATACAGGAACCCACACCCCGATATACAGGAACCCTCACCCCGATATACAGGAACCCTCACCCCGATATACAGGAACCCTCACCCCGATATACAGGAACCCTCACCCCGATATACAGGAACCCTCACCCCGATATAGAGGAACCCTGACCCCGATATACAGGAACCCACACCCCGATATACAGGAACCCTCACCCCGATACACAGGAACCCACACCCCGATATACAGGAACCCTCACCCCGATATACAGGAACCCTCACCCCGATATACAGGAACCCTCATCCCGATATACAGGAATCCTCACCCCGAATATACAGGAACCCTCACCCCGATATACAGGAACCCTCACCCCGATATACAGGAACCCTCACCCCGATATACAGGAACCCTCACCCCGATATACAGGAACCCTCACCCCGATATACAGGAACCCTCACCCCGAATATACAGGAACCCACACCCCGATATACAGGAACCCTGATATACAGGAACCCTCACCCCGATATACAGGAACCCTGATATACAGGAACCCTCACCCCGATATACAGGAACCCTTACCCTGATATACAGGAACCCTCACCCCGATATACAGGAACCCCGATATACAGGAACCCTCACCCCGATATTCAGGAACCCTCACCCTGATATACAGGAACCCTCACCCCGATATACAGGAACCCTCACCCCGATATACAGGAACCCACACCCCGATATACAGGAACCCTCACCCCGATATACAGGAACCCACACCCCGATATACAGGAACCCTCACCCCGATATACAGGAACCCCGATATACAGGAACCCTCACCCCGATATACAGGAACCCACACCCCGATATACAGGAACCCACACCCCGATATACAGGAACCCTCACCCCGATATACAGGTGCACTCACCCCGATATACAGGAACCCTCACCCCAATATACAGGAACCCTCACCCCGATATACAGAACCCTCACCCCGATATACAGGAACCCTCACCCCGATATAGAGGAACCCTCACCCCGATATACAGGAACCCTCACCCCGATATACAGTAACCCTCACCCCGATATACAGGAACCCTCACCCCGATAAACAGGAACCGACACCCCGATATACAGGAACCCTCACCCCGATATACAGGAACCCTCACCCCGATATACAGGAACCCTCACCCTGATATACAGGAACCCTCACCCCGATATACAGTAACCCTCACCCCGATATACAGGAACCCTCACCCCGATATACAGTAACCCTCACCCCGATATACAGGAACCCTCACCCCGATATACAGGAACCCTCACCCCGATATACAGTAACCCTCACCCCGATATACAGGAACCCTCACCCCGATAAACAGGAACCGACACCCCGATATACAGGAACCCACACCCCGATATACAGGAAACCTCACCCCGATATACAGGAACCCACACCCCGATATACAGGAACCCTCATTCCGATATACAGGAGCCCTCACCCCGATATACAGGAACCCTCACCCCGATATACAGGAACCCACACCCCGATATACAGGAACCCACACCCCGATACAGAGGAACCCTCACCGCGATATACAAGAACCCTCACCCCGATATACAGGAACCCACACCCCGATATACAGGAACCCTCACCCCGATATACAGGAACCTTCACCCCGATATACAGGTACCCACACCCCGATATACAGGAACCCTCACCCCGATATACAGGAACCCTCACCCCGATATACAGGAACTCTCCCCCCGATATACAGGAACCCACACCCCGATATACAGGAACCCACACCCCGATATACAGGAACCCCGATATACAGGAACCCTCACCCCGATATACAGGAACCCTCACCCCGATATACAGGAACCCTCAACCCGATATACAGGAACCCACACCCCGATATACAGGAACCCTCACCCCGATATACAGGAACCCCGATATACAGGAACCCTCACCCCGATATAGAGGAACCCTCACCCCGATATACAGGAACCCACACCCCGATATACAGGAACCCTCAGCCCGATATACAGGAACACTCAGCCCGATATACAGGAACACTCACCCCGATATACAGGAACCCTCACCCCGATATACAGGAACCCTCACCCCGATATACAGGCACCCTCACCCCGATATACAGGAACCCTCACCCCGATATACAGGAACCCACACCCCGATATACAGGAACCCTCACCCCGATATACAGGAACCCCGATATACAGGAACCCTCACCCCGATATAGAGGAACCCTCACCCCGATATACAGGAACCCTCACCCCGATATACAGGAACCCTCACCCCGATATACAGGAACCCCGATATACAGGAACCCTCACCCCGATATACAGGAACTCTGATATACAGGAACCCTCACCCCGATATACAGGAACCCTCACCCTGATATACAGGAACCCTCACCCCGATATACAGGAACCCCGATATACAGGAACCCTCACCCCGATATTCAGGAAACCTCACCCTGATATACAGGAACCCTCACCCCGATATACATGAACCCTCACCCCGATATACAGGAACCCTCACCCCGATATACAGGAACCCACACCCCGATATACAGGAACCCTCACCCCGATATACAGGAACCCTCACCCCGATATACAGGAACCCCGATATACAGGAACCCTCACCCCGATATACAGGAACTCTGATATACAGGAACCCTCACCCCGATATACAGGAACCCTCACCCTGATATACAGGAACCCTCACCCCGATATACAGGAACCCCGATATACAGGAACCCTCACCCCGATATTCAGGAAACCTCACCCTGATATACAGGAACCCTCACCCCGATATACAGGAACCCTCACCCCGATATACAGGAACCCTCACCCCGATATACAGGAACCCACACCCCGATATACAGGAACCCACACCCCGATATACAGGAACCCTCACCCCGATATACAGGAACCCTCACCCCGATATACAGGAACTCTCACCCGATATACAGGAACCCCACACCCCGATATACAGGAACCCTCACCCCGATATACAGGAACCCTCACCCCGATATACAGAAACCCTCACCCCGATATACAGGAACCCTCACCCCGATATACAGGAACCCACACCCCGATATACAGGAACTCTCAGCCCGATATACAGGAACACTCACCCCGATATACAGGAACCCTCACCCCGATATACAGGAACCCTCACCCCGATATACAGGAACACTCACCCCGATATACAGGAACCCTCACCCCGATATACAGGAACCCTCACCCCGATATACAGGAACACTCACCCCGATATACAGGAACCCTCACCCCGATATACAGGAACCCACACCCCGATATACAGGAACCCTCAGCCCGATATACAGGAACACTCACCCCGATATACAGGAACCCTCACCCCGATATACAGGAACCCTCACCCCGATATACAGGAACCCTCACCCCGATATACAGGAACCCTCACCCCGATATACAGGAACCCTCACCCCGATATACAGGAACACTCACCCCGATATACAGGAACCCACACCCCGATATACAGGCACCCTCACCCCGATATACAGGAACACTCACCCCGATATACAGGAACCCACACCCCGATATACAGGAACCCTCACCCCGACATACAGGAACCCACACCCCGATATACAGGAACCCTCACCCCGATATACAGGAACCCACACCCCGATATACAGGAACCCTCACCCCGATATACAGGAACCCACACCCCGATATACAGGAACCCTCACCCCGATATACAGGAACCCCGATATACAGGAACCCTCACCCCGATATAGAGGAACCCTCACCCCGATATACAGGAACCCTCACCCCGATATACAGGAACCCTCACCCCGATATACAGGAACCCTCACCCCGATATACAGGAACCCTCACCCCGATATACAGGAACCCTCACCCCGATATACAGGAACCCCGATATACAGGAACCCTCACCCCGATATAGAGGAACCCTCACCCCGATATACAGGAACCCGCACCCCGATGTACAGGACCCCTCACCCCGATATACAGGATCCCTCACCCTGATATACAGGAACCCACACCCCGATATACAGGAACCCTCACCCTGATATACAGGAACCCTTACCCCGATAGACAGGAACCCTCACGTCGATATACAGGAACCCTCACCCCGATATACAGGAACCCTCACCCCGATATACAGGAACCCTCACCCCGATATACAGGAACCCACACCCCGATATACAGGAACCCACACCCCGATCTACAGGAACCCTCACCCCGATATACAGGACACCTCACCCCGATATACAGGAACCCTCACCCCGATATACAGGAACCCTCACTCCGATATACAGGAACCCACACCCCGATATACAGGAACCCTCACCCCGATATGCAGGAACCCTCACCCCGATATACAGGAACCCACACCCCGATATACAGGAACCCTCACCCCGATATACAGGAACCCTCACCCCGATATACAGGAACCCTCACCCCGATATACAGGAACCCTCACCCCGATATACAGGAACCCTCACCCCGATATACAGGAACCCTCACCCCGATATACAGGAACCCTCACCCCGATATACAGGAACCCTCACCCCGATATACAGGAACCCTCACCCCGATATACAGGAACCCACACCCCGATATACAGGAACCCTCACCCCGATATACAGGAACCCTCACCCCGATATACAGGTACCCACACCCCGATATACAGGAACCCTCACCCCGATATACAGGAACCCTCACCCTGATATACAGGAACCCTCACCCCGATATACAGGAACCCTCACCCCGATATACAGGAACCCTCACCCCGATATACCGGAACCCTCACCCCCGATATACAGGACCCCTCACCCCGATGTACAGGAACC